>NC_056439.1:49643858-49663858 GCF_018296145.1 Oncorhynchus tshawytscha | reverse complement strand
GACTGAAGGGTTGACCTATGGGGTCCCATGTGTTAAACTGACATTCTGATTGGAGGATAAATAATAAATACGTGTGTGTGTGTGTGTGTGTGTGTGTGTGCGTGTGTGCGTGTGTGCGTGCGTGTGTGCGTGTGTGTAGGTGGTCTGTTCGTAGGACTACCAGACGAGATACCCAGGAGTTCTATCCTCAGTGAGACTGCTCTGCAGTTCTACATCACTCAGTTCAAAGACAAGGGATTCAGGTACACACACACACACACACACACACACACACACACACTGGCAACGAGGAGAGAGGGTGGAGGATGGAATAAGGAAATAGAGGGGATGAGTGGAGGGGAGGGGAGGGGAGGAGGAAGATAAAGAAGGGGAGGAGAAGAGGTGGAGGAGAAGGGGGAGGTGGAAGAGGAGAGGAAAAGGAGGAGGGAGAGAGGTGGAGAAGAAGAGGGGAAGAGGAGGAGGTGGAGGAGGAGGAAGAGGAGAGGAAAGGGAGGAGGGAGAGAGGTGGAGAAGAAGAGGGGAAGAGGAGGGAGAGGTGGAGGAGAAGGAGGAGGAGGAGGTGGAAGAGGAGGTAGAGGAGGAGAGGTGGAAGAGGAGGAGGAGAGGAGGAGGAGGTAGAGGAGGAGGAGAGGTGGAGGAGAGTTGGAAGAGGAGGAGAAATGAGTGACAGTGTTGTGTGTTTTTCCAGAGGGCCGCTGAACTGGTACCGTAATGTTGTGAGCAACTGGAAATGGCTTTGCTCCCGACCCAGAGCTAAGGTAGGGGTGTGTGTGTTACGTTGACACAGTTATACAGTATGTTGATAAATTACGCTTTTCCTGTGTGTGTGTCTGTCTGTAGCTCTTGATGCCAGCTCTCATGGTGACCGCGGGTAAAGATCCTGTTCTGCTGCCTGTCTTCTCCAGGGGAATGGAAAACATGGTGATAACACACACACACAGAACACACAGACAGACTGAGGAGATTATAGGTTAGGAGATTATAGGTTAGGAGATCATATGTTAGGAGATCGTAGGTTAGGAAATCATAGGTAAGGAGATCATAGGTTAGGAGATCATAGGTTAGGAGATCATAAGTTAGGAGATCATATGTTAGGAGATCATATGTTAGGAGATCATATGTTAGGAGATTATAGGTTAGGAGATTATAGGTTAGAAGATTATATGTTAGGAGATCATAGGTTAGGAGATCATAGGTTAGGAGATCATATGTTAGGAGATCATATGTTAGGAGATTATAGGTTAGGAGATTATAGGTTAGAAGATTATATGTTAGGAGATTATAGGTTAGAAGATTATATGTTAGGAGATCATAGGTTAGGAGATCATAAGTAAGGAGATCATAGGTTAGGAGATCATAAGTAAGGAGATCATAGGTTAGGAGATCATAAGTAAGGAGATCATATGTTAGGAGATCATAGGTTAGGAGATTATAGGTTAGGAGATCATAGGTTAGGAGATCATAGGTTAGGAGATCATAAGTAAGGAGATCATAGGTTAGGAGATCATAAGTAAGGAGATCATATGTTAGGAGATCATAGGTTAGGAGATTATAGGTTAGGAGATCATAGGTTAGGAGATCATAGGTTAGGAGATCATAGGTTAGGAGATCATAGGTTAGGAGATCATAAGTAAGGAGATCATAGGTTAGGAGATCATAAGTAAGGAGATCATATGTTAGGAGATCATAGGTTAGGAGATTATAGGTTAGGAGATCATAGGTTAGGAGATCATAGGTTAGGAGATCATAGGTAAGGAGATCATAAGTAAGGAGATCATAAGTAAGGAGATCATAGGTTAGGAGATCATAGGTTAGGAGATCATAAGTAAGGAGAGCATAGGTTAGGAGATCATAAGTAAGGAGATCATAAGTAAGGAGATCATAAGTAAGGAGATCATATGTTAGGAGATCATCGCTGAATGGTTTTGCACCTGTTGTATCCTGTGAAGGCGAGAAATAAACTTTGATTTGACGCACGTATACTCACAGACAGACAGACAGACAGACAGACAGACAGACAGACAGACAGACAGACAGACAGACAGACAGACAGAGACAGACAGACAGAGACAGACAGACAGACAGACAGACAGACAGACAGACAGACAGACAGACACAGACAGACAGACAGACAGACAGACAGACAGACAGACAGACAGACAGACAGACAGACACGCAGCACACACACATACACATAAACACACAAGCACACAAGCACACACACACATTGTAAGCAGACACGTTTGTGTGTGTTATATATGTCAATGTGTCAGGTCTGTGTGTTTCAGATCCCCAACCTCACCAGAGGACACATTGAGGAGTGTGGACACTGGACCCAGATGGAAAGGTGGGCCTGCGTGTGTGTGAGAGTTCATAGTGTCAACCTTTTAACCATCTGTCTTTGTTGACCTCAGTAACCACCCCCCCCACACACACACACACACACAAACACTAGTGCTGAACGATTAATAAACAACTAATTGATCGATGTCGGTTCAATTACTTGAGTTCTATTTTCCGAGCCTTCAGAAAATATCCCCCTGGACTTATTCCACATTTTGTTGTGTTACAGCCTGAATTCAAAATGGATACAATATTTTTTTTCTCACCCATCTGCACACGATACACCATATATGACAAAGTAATGTTTTTTAGAAATGTTTGCAAATGTATTTATTTATGGGATTCAGAAATATCTCATTTACATAAGTATTCACACCCCTGAGTCAATACTTTGTAGAAGTACCTTCAGCGGTGATTACAGCTTTACAGTCTTGGGTATGTCTGGATCAGCTTTGAGTCGTCTTGAGTATGTCTGTGTCAGCTTTGAGTCGTCTTGGGTATGTCTGTATCAGCTTTGAGTTGTCTTGGGTATGTCTGGATCAGCTTTGATTCGTCTTGGGTATGTCTGTATTAGCTTAACAGTCTTGGGTATTATTAACAGTCTGTATTAGCTTTGAACATCTGGATTTGGAGATTTTCTACCATTTTTCCTTTCAGAATTTTTCAAGCTCTGTTGAGTTAGATGGGGAGCGGCATTGACCAGCAATCTTCAAGTTTTTCCACAGATTTTCAATGGGATTCTATTCTTCACTCAAGGACTTTCCCAATCTTCTTCTGAAGCCGTTCCAGCATTGCGTTGGCTGTATGCTTGGAGTCATTGTCCTGTTCAAATGTACATTTTCATCAAGGATTTGCCCGTATTTGTCTCCATTCATTGCTCCCTCTATCCTTGCCAGTCTCCCAGTCCCTGCCACTGAAAAGCATCCCCATAGCATGATGCTGCCACCACCTTGCTTCACGGTAGTGATGGTGTTCGATGGGTGATGAGCTGTGCCTTGTTTTCTCCAGACATACAGTAGGTCTTTGCATTCAGGCCAAAGAGTAACATTTTTGTCTCATCAGACCACATTATCCTTCGCCTTATGCTCTCAGTCTTTCAGAGTCTTGCCTGTTTACAAACTCCAGGCGGAGTTCATGTGCCTTTTTACAAACTCCAGGCGGAGTTCATGTGCCTTTTTACAAACTCCAGGCGGAGTTCATGTGCCTTTTTACAAACTCCAGGCGGAGTTCATGTGCCTTTTTTACAAACTCCAGGCGGAGTTCATGTGCCTTTTTTACAAACTCCAGGCGGAGTTCATGTGCCTTTTTCTCAGCCGTGGCTTCCGTCTGGCCACTCTCCCATAAACCCCAGATTGGTAAAGTGGTGTAGAGACTGTTGTCCTTCTGGCAGGTTCTCCCAGCTCAACCAAGGAACTCTGTAGTTCTGTCAGAGTGGTCTTTGGGTTCTTGGTCACCTCCCTGACCAAGGTTCTTGCGAAGTTGATCAGTTTGGTCAGACGGCCAGCTCTAGGGAGTCTGGGTAGTTACATATTTTTTCACTTTTCCAATGATGGAGACCACTGTGCTCTTGGAAACTTTCAACACTCTAGAAATTGTTTTCTACCCTTCCTTGGTCCTATCCATGTACAGTACCAGTCAAACGTTTGGACACACCTACTAATGCCAGAGTTTTTCCACATTGTAGAATAATAGTGAAGACATCAAAACTATGAAATAACACATGGACTTATGTAGTAACCAAAAAAAGTTATATTTGAGATTCTTCAAAGTAGCCATGTCTTAAAGTAATGATGGACTGTCATTTCTCTTTGCTTGCCATAATATGGCCATAAATAGGGCTATCTTCTGTATACCATTCCTACCTTGTCACAACACAACTGATTGGCTCAAACGCATTAAGAAAAAAAAATCCACAAATTAACTTTTTAACAAGTGTGGTGGAATTATTATAATCAAAAGGAGAGACTTTAGATTTCTTCAAAACAATCAAACTGTATTATTTCATTAGTGCAGTAATGGAGCTGGTCGGTAATCACCCCTGGAGGTGATCACTGATAACTCAACCAGCTGGTCGGTCATCACCCCTGGAGGTGATCACTGAGAACTCAACCAGCTGGTCGGTCATCAGCCCTGGAGGTGACCACTGAGAACTCAACCAGCTGGTCGGTCATCACCCCTGGAGGTGATCACTGAGAACTCAACCAGCTGGTCGGTCATCACCCCTGGAGGTGATCACTGAGAACTCAACCAGCTGGTCGGTCATCACCCCTGGAGGTGATCACTGATAACTCAACCAGCTGGTCGGTCATCACCCCTGGAGGTGACCACTGAGAACTCAACCAGCTGGTCGGTCATCACCCCTGGAGGTGATCACTGAGAACTCAACCAGCTGGTCGGTCATCACCCCTGGAGGTGATCACTGAGAACTCAACCAGCTGGTCGTCATCACCCCTGGAGGTGATCACTGAGAACTCAACCAGCTGGTCGGTCATCACCCCTGGAGGTGATCACTGAGAACTCAACCAGCTGGTCGGTCATCACCCCTGGAGGTGATCACTGAGAACTCAACCAGCTGGTCGGTCATCACCCCTGGAGGTGATCACTGAGAACTCAACCAGCTGGTTTGAGCCACAGCATTTTATATCAAATTCCATCCTCCTTCAGTTTACATAACACACAACAGATGTATGGAATGGATCACAAGGTTAGGATTAGTATAAAATATACTTATAAATCACAGCAGACAGTATCTGTTGTAAAAACCGTTTTCAATGTGTAGAGACCAGTGTCTGCCCCCCCAACCCCAAACTGGAGCCATGTCTCCCTGGTACCATATAGAACAGAAACACTAACTCATGCTCTGGAAAGCGGAGATGAAATGTGGAATCCCCAAAGACCTCGTAAATCTCCTGTCAGGGGCCAGGTGACTACCTCATGAAGCTGGTTGAGAGTATGCCAAGAGTGTGCAAAGTTGTCAAGGCAAAGGGTGGCTACTTTTGGTTACTTCATGATTTCATGTGTTATTTTATTGTTTTGATGTCTTCACTATTATTCTACATTATAGAAAATAGTACAAATAAAGAAAAACCCTTGAATGAGTAGGTGTGTCCAAACTTTTGACTGGTACTGTATGTAAATTAGATATTTCTGTATTTCATTATCAGTAAATCTGAAGGATTTTCTAAAAACATGTCATCACTTTGTGATTATGAGCTACTGTCTGATGGGTGATACATTTTTTTCTCTCCATTGAATCCACTTTGAATTCAGATGGTAACTTTACAAGTAAAGCTGTGGGGCTAAAGCTCTAAACATTTGTTTGTTGTGGTGAAACGAGTGTAAACGTGGTTGAGGTATGTAACAGACCAGGACCAGAGCTACAGTCGTCAGGCTGTAACTCAACGAATTGTGGAATAAGTCAAGGACAGGAACCAGGGCCAAATAGTATTTTCTCAAGGCACTGTATGCGTTATCTACTTTGAAGAACTAGTCAAAAGGATTTTGTCAGACAGCTAGCTACTGGCATAGCTCAATATGATTACTCGTAGACTCACTGACATGAGATGGGTCGCTGGCTGCTACTGCCTGAGAAGATATGAGATGACTTTATTCAAGAATTTAAAAAATTATTAAGTAATCAAATCAAAAAATCGAAATTATGTAATAATATTTTTACCTTTATTTTACTAGGCAATTCAGTTAAGAACAAATTCTTATTTTCAATGACGGCCTAGGAACACTGGGTTAACTGCCTTGTTCAGGGGCAGAACATCAGATTTTGTACCTTGTCAGCTCGGGGATTTGAACTTGCAACCTTTCGGTTACTAGTCCAATGCTCTAACCACTAGGCTACCCTGCCGCCCTATATACCAGGGTGTCTGCCTATCATTGTGTTTACTTGATAACTACCTACACAAATAGCTAGCTAGAACAAAGTGTTAATAAGATAAATTCATTAAAAAGATTAAAAGCAATACAAATAAGTTCTCCAGTAGGCAGTAGGCATTAAAGTATATAATGTGAATAAATTCTGTTTAATAAGTGATAAGCAGTAATGGTCGTTCAGGAACATTATGTATTGTTATAGCAACCCAGTGTCAGGATGAAGGCAGGTGATGACTGAGGGAAGCTCTAAAATTTAAAAAATCTATATCTCAAATACTTTAAAATCATTAAATTATTTCATAAATCATTAATTCATGTTTTTTCATTTAAATCTGTGATTATTTTTTATAACCGAAATTGAACCGACCTCAAAAAGCACTAATCGCTCAGCACTAATACAAACACACAGACAACACACACACACACACACACACAGTCTTGTGCAACTAACCTTGTGGAGACACACAATTCAGTCCCATTCAAAATCCTATTTTCCCTAAACATTAACCCTAACCCTTACTCTAAGCCTTCAAAAATATATTTTTGTGGTATAAACTGTGGTGTATTAGCAAACATATTTGTGTATATTGGCAGATAGATTAGGCATACCTTGGGTGTTTATATTGGTTGTGTGTGTTTGTGTTTGTTTCAGGCCATCTGAGCTGAACACCATTCTGATCTCATGGCTGAAGGACACTCACAGCAACATGGGGGTTGCCGTGACACCCAAGCTGTGATCAGTTACCATGACTGGCCACTCCTCGGAGCCTGGTTCCTCTCTAGGTTTCTTCCTTGGTTCTTGCAGGTTGACGTTTATTGGGATGAGTCTAGTCCTGGAGGCAGAACTGAGCCATTTGCACGAGATGGGCCAGCTGCAAAATCCAAATAGGCTATATAAAAAAAATATATATATATATATATATATATATATATATACTGAACAAAAATATAAATGTGACATCTAACAATTTCAAAGAGTTATAGTTCAAATAAGGAAATCAGTCAATTTAAATACTTTTATTAGGCCCTAATGTATGGATTTCACATGACTGGGCAGGGTCGTAGGCCCACCCACTGGGGAGCCAGGCCCAGCCAATCAGAATGACTTTTTCCCCCCACAAAAGGGCTTTATTACAGACAGAAATACTCCTCAGTTTCATCAGCTGTCCAGGGGTGGCTTGTCTCGGACGATCCCACAGATGAAGAAGCCGGATGTGGAGGTCTTGGGCTGGCATGGTTACACATGGTCTGCGGTTGTGAGGCCGGATGTCCTGCCAAATTCTCTAAAACGATGTTGGAGGCGGCTTTGGTAGAGAAATGAACATTCAATTATCTGGCAACAGCTCTGGTGGACATTCCTATAGTTTGCATGTTAATTTCACATTCACTCAAAATTTGAGACATCTGTGGCATAGTTTTGTGACAAAACGGCACATTTTAGAGTGGCTTTTTATTGTCCCCAGCACAAGGTGCACCTGTGTATTTATCATACTGTTTAATCAGCTTTTTGATATGCTACACCTGTCAGGTGGATGGATTATCTTGGCAACGGAGAAATGCTGACTAACAGGGATGTAAACAAATTTGTGGACAAAATTTAAGAGAAATGTGTTGTTTTTTTTGCGTAGGGAACATTTCTGAGATCTTTTATTTAAGCTCATGAAACATGGGACCAACACTTCATATTTTTGTTCAGTATATAATTGAACGTTGGGCATAAGGTTAACAGTGTGCTTAAGGTTAGGTTCTATAACATTGTGACTGTGCCAGCTAGTGACCACCCTGCAGAGCTGCCTCCAGAACACGAGTCATCCCAATAAATGCTAACTTTCCTTCTTGAGAGGTTTTTCAACTATGCTTCTGCCTCAACATTGCTTGCTCTGTGTTAGCCTGGACATCTGCAAAGCACTTGGTGACAACTGCTGATGTAAAAAGGGCTTTATAAAATACATTTGATTGATTGACAATTTATTCCCCTTTAAGTGTACTACTTTTGAAAATGCACTTTCTAGTGCACTGGGGAATGGGCTGAGCATTCATAATGATTGATTATTGATACAGACAACGCCTGATTTTTCTGAAGAGATACACCCACAGTGGGCAAAAAAGGCTGAAACCACAACACTTTTAGCACGAGGTCTCAAAACTTCCCCTTTAAATGAGACATTTCATGAGAAAATGACGATTTAATATATGCAGATAAAAACAGTCCACCCTCTCTCTTTTGAAGTTAAGGACAAATGCCCCTCCCCTTTTACAAAATTCAAAAGATACTAAAACCCTTCGAAATTGTGATTTGTCTAAATAACCAGTGATGAAAAAACTCAATCACTGGATCTATTTCTGGTCGTTAGCTATCGGGGGCCCCTAAGTATAAAAACAGATCAATGGTAGCATTTATGTTGACAGAGTCTGTCCACCAGTGATGATGCAACCATCGATGCATCCTGTCTATTTGATATGTTGTGGTTAGGCTACTTTGTGGACTGCCTGTCTTGAGTTTATTTTATCCACACGGGCAGGGATATAATTAACCAATAAGGACCGAGGAGGTGTGGTATACGGCCAATATACCACGGCTAAGGGTTGTTCTTAAGCACGATGCAACACAGAGTGCCTGGATACAGCCCTTAGCCGTGGTATATTGGCCATATACCACAAACCCCCAAGGGGCCTTATTGCTATTATAAACTGGTTACCAATGTAATTAGAGCAGTAAACATACACGTTTTGTCCTAACCTGTGGTATATGGTCTGATATATCACGGCTGTCAGCCAATCAGCATTCATGCCTCGAACCACCCAGTTTATATGAGTTATTATTAGCTTGTCTTCTACCATAACTTAACTATGAATATGCCTACTAGCTAACAACTATAATGTCATTATTATTCAACAATTATAATTTGAGGTGTTCTGTAGACTGTGTGTTCTCCTGTTGATTGAAAGCCCTATTTTAATGGTATTTTTCCTGCACTGGGCTTCATACTATTAAACTGGCTGTGAGAAAGGTCGAGGGCTGGGTGAGACGGGTGGAGATTAGTGGGTGATGATTTGGACAGCGTCACACTGGTTCTGTAACCCAGCGACACTCACCCACTCTCTGTCACTGAGGTCTATCTCTCTTTCTGTTTATCTATCTCTCTTTCTCTAGATACTATCTATCTCTTTCTGTTTATCTCTCTCTTTCTCTATCTAGCTCTCTCTGTCTTTCTCTAGCTACTATCTCTTTCTCTCTCTCTCTCGCTCTCTCTCTCTCTCTCTCAGCCACAGAGCATGACCCCGCCCCTAACCTGACATTATAAGGACAGACCAACTGATTAGCATATTCATATGTACATCATTAGCATATTCCTATGTACATCATTAGCATATTCCTATGTACACCATTAGCATATTCCTATGTACACCATTAGCATATTCCTATGTACACCATTAGCATATTCCTATGTACATCATTAGTATATTCCTATGTACATCATTAGCATATTCCTATGTACACCATTAGCATATTCCTATGTACACCATTAGCATATTCCTATGTACATCATTAGTATATTCCTATGTACATCATTAGCATATTCCTATGTACACCATTAGCATATTCCTATGTACATCATTAGTATATTCCTATGTACAGCATTAGCATATTCCTAGTCCACAGACTAGACTGTGTATGTTTAGCAAAGTATCTCTACCACACACAGTCCCTCTCTTCTGTCTGCGTGTGTTTTAGCCTCAGCGTTTAAATAGAACCCCCACTCTCTGTCAGGTCACTCTCTGTCAGGTCATTCTGTCAGGTCACTCTCTGTCTTCAAGACTGAGCAGCTGTGGGTGTGTCAGGTCACTCTCTGTCAGGTCATTCTCTGTCAGGTCACTCTCTGTCTTCAAGACTGAGCAGCTGTGGGTGTGTCAGGTCACTCTCTGTCAGGTCATTCTGTCAGGTCACTCTCTGTCTTCAAGACTGAGCAGCTGTGGGTGTGTCAGGTCACTCTCTGTCAGGTCACTCTCTGTCAGGTCACTCTCTGTCAGGTCATTCTCTGTCAGGTCACTCTCTGTCTTCAAGACTGAGCAGCTGTGGGTGTGTCAGGTCACTCTCTGTCAGGTCACTCTCTGTTAGGTCACTCTCTGTCAGGTCACTCTCTCGTTAGGTCATTCTCTGTTAGGTCACTCTCTGTCAGGTTACTCTCATGTTAGGTCACTCTCTTGTTAGGTCACCTGACACAAACCAGTAGGTGATGGTGTTAGGACTTATTGATGACTGTGGATCAATACCACCAATGTTTCTAGACCCACTGATGCACAGAGAGGAGGGACCGCGTGATCCAACAACTTTTTATATTTATGCTTCAGGAAATGTTACTGCAGATGAACTTTCCAGCTTTCCTCCACGATGCTATACACACATTCATAATAACACACTTATTAACATAAGAAAAGAAGGGCATTGAAGATGCAATGATATTTGTAAATAAATGCTTTCCTTTATTGTGCCACGTCTTTCCATTCCCCAGAACACAAACACAACAGATTCATACATCCTCCATTGTTTCATTCGACCACATCACAATAACAACAATTGCATTCCATCTCATATTATTTCACACTCATCCCTTAAAACTGAAGACGTAAAAACCCATACTCAACCCCTGCCTCTTTCTCGCTCCTCTCTCTTTCTCTCTCTCTCTCTCCATCTTCTCTCTCTCATTCCCTCTCTTTCTCTGACACACAGACACAGAGGAAACTTTATTTAAATCAAATTTTATTAGTCACATGCGCCCAATACAACAGGTGTAGATCTTACCGTGAAATGCTTACTTACAAGCCCTCAACCAACAATGCCGTTTTATATAATCTAGATAATGTTCAACCTGAAAGTATAAACTAAAATGGAAAATAACATGACCCGATATCAGCAGACAGGGCTGGAGTTATACACTACACTGGAGTTGTACACTACACTGGAGTTATACACTACACTGGAGTTATATACTACACTGGAGTTATACACTACACTGGAGTTATATACTACACTGGAGTTGTACACTACACTGGAATTATACACTACACTGGAGTTATACACTACACTGGAGTTATATACTACACTGGAGTTATATACTACACTGGAGTTATATACTACACTGGAGTTATACACTACACTGGGAGTTATATACTACACTGGAGTTATATACTACACTGGAGTTGTACACTACACTGGGGTTATACACTACACTGGAGTTATACACTACACTGGGGTTATACACTACACTGGAGTTATTATATACTACACTGGAGTTATACACTACACTGTAGTTATTATACACTACACTGGAGTTATACACTACACTGGAGTTATTATACACTACACTGGAGTTATTATACACTACACTGGAGTTATTATACACTACACTGGAGTTATACACTACACTGGAGTTATACACTACACTGGAGTTATACACTACACTGGAGTTATTATACACTACACTGGAGTTATTATACACTACACTGGAGTTATACACTACACTGGAGTTATATACTACACTGGAGTTATTATACACTACACTGGAGTTATTATACACTACACTGGAGTTATACACTACACTGGAGTTATTATACACTACACTGGAGTTATTATACACTACACTGTAGTTATTATACACTACACTGTAGTTATTATACACTACACTGTAGTTATTATACACTACACTGGAGTTATTATATACTACACTGGAGTTATACACTACACTGGAGTTATATACTACACTGGAGTTATATACTACACTGGAGTTATATACTACACTGGAGTTATATACTACACTGGAGTTATATACTACACTGGTGTTATACACTACACTGGAGTTATACACTACACTGGAGTTATATACTACACTGGAGTTATTATACACTACACTGGAGTTATTATACACTACACTGGAGTTATACACTACACTGGAGTTATATACTACACTGGAGTTATTATATACTACACTGGAGTTATTATATACTACACTGGAGTTATACACTACACTGGAGTTATTATACACTACACGAGTTATTATACACTACACTGGAGTTATATACTACACTGAAGTTATTATACACTACACTGGAGTTATACACTATACTGGAGTTATATACTACACTGGAGTTATTATACACTACACTGGAGTTATTATACACTACACTGGAGTTATATACTACACTGAAGTTATTATACACTACACTGGAGTTATACACTACACTGGAGTTATTATATACTACACTGGAGTTATATACTACACTGGAGTTATTATACACTACACTGGAGTTATATACTACACTGGAGTTATTATACACTACACTGGAGTTATATACTACACTGGAGTTATTATATACTACACTGGAGTTATATACTACACTGGAGTTATTATATACTACACTGGAGTTATATACTACACTGGAGTTATTATACACTATACTGGAGTTATAAACTACACTGGAGGTATGATATACTACACTGGAGTTATATACTACACTGGAGTTATTATACACTACACTGGTGTTATACACTACACTGGAGTTATACACTACACTGGAGTTATTATACACTATACTGGGGTTATAAACTACACTGGAGTTATGATATACTACACTGGAGTTATATACTACACTGGAGTTATACACTACACTGGAGTTATAAACTACACTGGAGTTATTATATACTACACTGGAGTTATATACTACACTGGAGTTATTATACACTACACTGGAGTTATTATACACTACACTGGAGTTGTACACTACACTGGAGTTATACACTACACTGGAGTTATACACTACACTGGAGTTATACACTACACTGGAGTTATACACTACACTGGAGTTATACACTACACTGGAGTTATTATACACTACACTGGAGGTAAATACTATTTTAACTATACATTCCAATCTGCTATGATTCTCCTTGTTCCTCATTAGCAGGAATCCTTAGGCTGATCCACACCATCCTCACCGCAGTGGAGCAAAACAGAAAGTAAGTTGGTCAGTTGTTTTGGTTTCCTCTGCTGGTGAGGAGTAGAACGACAGGTGATTCTCCCTCGAGGATTTAAAATGAATGTACTGGTGTAAGAAAGGTGATGGCCCAGTATGAGGTCCAGGGAGAGGGGGGCGTCAGACTGTAGGCAGAGTTCTAGAACACAGTCACTGTTGTAGTCATTGTTACAACTTCCTCTTCTTAAACAGTTCCTTCCAGGTGGGCAGGATCTGGATGTAGACCTTCTCAATCTGTAACCAATCACAACAGACCATTTCAATCTACAACCAATCGCTACAGACGTTTTCAATCTGTAACCAATCACAACATACCTTTTCAATCTACAACCAATCACAACAGACCTTTTCAATCTACAACCAATCACAACAGACCTTTTCAATCTACAACCAACCACACCAGACATTGTTGCACATGTACCACCATCAAAGACTCTCACCACCCCTACCCTTACCTGTGTAGACTTCTTGAGTCCATATCTGAAGAGCGTGGCCTGGTGTTCAGAGTTATGGAACAAGATGTCGAAGGTGATATCCTTACCCATCATATCGTCTATAGCAGGCTTCACCACAGTGTAGAAGTCCCTGGGAGGATGGATCTCATCCAGCATGTTCCTCACCTACAGTACACATGGTTAGAGGAGCTATGACCTCACCTACACATGGTTAGAGGAGCTATGACCTCACCTACACATGGTTAGAGGAGCTATGACCTCACCTACACATGGTTAGAGGAGCTATGACCTCACATACACATGGTTAGAGGAGCTATGACCTCACCTACACATGGTTAGAGGAGCTATGACCTCACATACACATGGTTAGAGGAGCTATGACCTCACCTACACATGGTTAGAGGAGCTATGACCTCACAAACACATTGGTTAGAGGAGCTATGACCTCACAAACACATTGGTTAGAGGAGCTATGACCTCACATACACACACAATCTAGAATAATCTAAATATTTACCTTTTTTTAACCTTTCTTTAACTAGGCAAGTCAGTTAAGAACAAATTCTTTCAATGACGGCCTAGGAACAGTGGGTTAACTGCCTGTTCAGGGGCAGAACAACAGACTTGTACCTTGTCAGCTCAGGGATTTGGTTACTAGTCCAACACTCTAACCACTAGGCTACCCTGCCGCCCTGAGCGTGTTACCTTGTATCTCTGTCCCACCACCTCCACTGGGTCCAGTTTGACCTCTGACTTCAGGGCTCGACCAAAAAGCAGGAGCTTCGTCTCCGAGTCTGCACACACATGCAGTCAGTCAGTACAGCATAGTGTGTGTGTGTGTGTGGACGTGTTTAACTATACTTGTGGGGACCAGAAGTCCCCACTAGAATAGTAAAGTAACAACAATGTGACCAACTGGGGACATTTTGTTAATCCCCCACAAGGTCAAATGCTATTTCTAGGGGGGGTTAGAGTTAGGGGTTAGAGGAAAATAGGAATTTTAATTGGACTGAATTGTGTGTCCACACAAGGTGAGCTGTACAAGACTGTGTGTGTGTGTGTGTGTGTATATATATATAGACAGACCTCTGCAGGTGAGATGTGCTACGTAGGGAACTCCATCTCTCTCTCCGTAGTAAATTCCGAAATGGGAGAAGTATTTATTCCGAGGAAACTCCAGGATGTCTCCTGGGAACGGCTTTGGATGAGAACTCCCCTACAAGGCAGAGAGAGAGACTGAGACACAGTCTCACTCACTCACTCACCCACCCACAGTCTCACTCACTCACTCACTCACAGTCTCTCTCGCTCACTCAGTCTCACTCACTCACCCACCCACCCACCCACCCAGTCTCACTCACTCACTCACAGTCTCACTCACTCACACACACAACCCAACCCCAAACTCAGAACCCCCCCCACTACAGTTGTTGTGTTGTTAGTAAATGTTAGCTGCTAGTACTACAGATCGGTATTTCCTCTAAACTGAAGTCATTACAGAATCAGAGTCTAACATTCATGATAAAAAAACTATAGAATGTCAGATCACAGAACAAACCTAACACAATAACAGTATACCATCTAATCATATGATACGATGAAGAGTCGAAGTATCCTATGATATGAAGTATCCTATCGTACCATTACAAGGTATAGTAATGATCTGAAGTATCCTACCAGGTATAGAAATGATATGAGGTATCCTACCAGGCATAGTAATGATCTGAAGTATCCTACCAGGTATAGAAATGATCTGAGGTATCCTACCAGGTATAGTAATGATCTGAAGTATCCTACCAGGTATAGTAATGATCTGAAGTATCCTACCAGGTACAAGAACGATATGAAGTATCCTAGCAGGTATAACAATGATATGATGAAGTATCCTACCAGGTACAGAAATGATCTCAAGTATCCTACCAGGTATAGTAATGATATGAAGTGTCCTACCAGGTATAGAAATGATATGATGAAGTATCCTACCAGGTATCAGGAATTATCTATAATAACAGAAAAGTAGCATCGTACCAGGCCCATGGTGTTAGCTGTGTTGGTTCTTCTGTGTGCGTTGAAAATCAGGTCACACACAGACAAAAGAGCATATGGAGATGATCTGAGAGATGATCTCAGTCATGTTTTGCATAGGGGACCCTGACAATATGAGCCCCCCCCCCGCATTAAATCTATTCTTCTTCATCAGGAAACACCTGTTGACACACACCCTAAACTAGACAGAAATAACACATATTGAATCATGTAGTAACCAAAACGTGTTAAATAAATCTAAATATATTTTATTCATGTTAGATTCTTCAATGTAGCCACCATTTGCCTTGATGACAGCTTTGCACACTCTTGGCATTCTCTCAACCAGCTTCATGAGGTAGTCACCATTTCATGCATTTCAATTAACAGGTCTGCCTTGTTAAAAGGTCATTTGTGGAATTTCTTTCCTTCTTAATGCGTTTGAGACAATTAGTAGCATACAGAAGATAGCCCTATTTGGTAAAAGTCCATGTCCATATTATGGCAAGAACAGCTCAAATAAGCAAAGAGAAACGACAGTCCATCATTACTTTAAGAGACGAAGGTCAGACAATATGGAACATTTCAAGAAAGTTCCTTCAAGTGGAGTCGCAAAAACCATCAAGTGCTGAAACTGAGGACCGCCACAGGAAGGGAAGATCCAGAGTTACCTCTGCTGCAGAGGAGAAGTTCATTAGAGTTACCAGACTCTGCTTCAGAGTTCGAGTAACAGACACATCTCAACATCAACTGTTCAGAGGAGACTGTGTGAATCAGGCCTCCATGGTCGAATTGCTGCAAAAGAAACCACTTCTAAAAGGACACCAATTAGAAGAAGAGACTTGATTGTGCCAAAGAACACGAGCATTGGACATTAGACCGTTGGAAATCTGTCCAAATTTGAGATTTTTGGTTCCAACCACAGTGTCTTTGTGAGACGCAGAGTAGGCGAACAGATGTCTGCATGTGTGGTTCCCACCGTGAAGCATGGAGGAGGAGGTGTGATGGTGCTCTGCTGGTGACACTATTAGTGATTTATTTAGAATTTAAGGCACACTTAACCAGCATGGCTACCACAGCCTTCTGCAGTGATACGCCGTCCCATCTGGTTTGAGCTTAGTGGGACTATCATTTGTTTTTCAACAGGACAATGACCCAACACACCTCCAGGCTGTGTAAGGGTTATTTTTCCAAGGAGAATGATGGAGTGCTGCATCAGATGACCTGGCCTCCACAATCCCCCCAACCTCAAACAAATTGAGATGGTTTGGGATGAGTTTGACTGCAGAGTGAAGGAAAAGCAGCCAACAAGTGCTCAGTATATGTGGGAAGCTGGTTGAGAGAATGCCAAGAGTGTGCGAAGCTGTCATCAAGGCAAAGGGTGACTAATTAAATATATTCAGATTTTGTTTTACACTTTTGTTTTTACTGCATGATTCCATATGTGTTATTTCATAGTTTTGATGTCTTCACTATGATTCCACAATGTGGAAAATAGTAAAAAATAAATAAAAACCCTTGAATGTCCAAACTTTTGACTGGTACTGTATATATATATATATATATAATATATATATTTCACCATCGTCTAAATAGATATATACAGTCAGGTCCATAAATATTTGGACATTGACCAAGTTATTATTATTTTGGCTGTCTACAACAGCATATTGGAGTTGAAATGTGAGTTTAAAGGGCACTTTTAGCCTTAATTTGAGGGGATTTACATCCAAATCGGGTGAACGGTGTAGAAATTACAGCACTTTTTATATGTGGCCCTCCCCCCTTTCTAAGGGATCAAAAGTCATTGGACAATTGGTTGCTCAGGTGTTCCGTGGCCAGGTGTGTGTTATTACCTCATTAGTTCATTTGGTAAGCAGATAAAAGGTCTTGAGTTGATTTCAAGTGTGGCATTTTTGCATTTGGAATCTGTTACTGTTAACCCTCAATATGAAGTCCAAAGAGCTGTCACTGCCAGTGAAACAAACCCTCAATATGAAGTCCAGAGAGATGTCACTGCCAGTGAAGCAAACCCTCAATATTAAGTCCAGAGAGCTGTCACTGCCAGTGAAACAAACCCTCAATATGAAGTCCAAAGAGCTGTCACTGCCAGTGAAACAAACCCTCAATATGAAGTCCAAAGAGCTGTCACTGCCAGTGAAGCAAACCCTCAATATGAAGTCCAAAGAGCTGTCACTGCCAGTGAAACAAACCCTCAATATGAAGTCCAAGAGCTGTCACTGCCAGTGAAACAAACCCTCAATATGAAGTCCAAAGAGCTGTCACTGCCAGTGAAACAAACCCTCAATATGAAGTCCAAAGAGCTGTCACTGCCAGTGAAGCAAACCCTCAATATGAAGTCCAGAGAGCTGTCACTGCCAGTGAAACAAACCCTCAATATGAAGTCCAGAGAGCTGTCACTGCCAGTGAAACAAGCCGTCAGGCTGACAAATCAAAACAAACCCATCAGAGTGATAGCAAAAACATTAGGTGTGATGACAGAATGGTTTCCATGGTGAAGAAAAAACCTTTTCACAACAGTCAGCCAGATCAACAACACCCTCCAGGAGGAAGGTCTATCTGCGTCAAAGTCACTTCACCAGAGTAAATACACAAGATGTAACCCATTTCTCAAAAACAGGAAGACCAGATTAGAGTTTGCTCCCAAATTTTTTTTTTTTTTTTAAACCTGCAGTTCTGGAACAACATCCTATAAAGAGATGAGACAAAGATCAACTTGTACCAGAATGATGGGAAGAGAAGAGTTATGGAGAAGGGAAGGAACTGCTCATCATCTGAAGCATACCACCTCATCTGTGAAGCATGGTGGAGGTAGTGTTATGGAGAAGGGAAGGAACTGCTCATCATCTGAAGCATACCAACTCATCTGTGAAGCATGGTGGAGGTAATGTTATGGAGAAGGGAAGGAACTGCTCATGACCCGAAGCATACCACCTCATCTGTGAAGCATGGTGGAGGTAGTGGTATGGAGAAGGGAAGGAACTGCTCATGATCCGAAGCATACCAACTCATCTGTGAAGCATGGTGGAGGTGGTGTTATGGCGTGGGCTTGTATGGCTGCCAGTGGAACTGCTTCCCTTGTATTTAGTGATGATGTGACTGCTGACAAAAACAGCAGGATGAATTCTGAAGTGTTTGGGGCTAATGATATTATCTGCTCAGATTCAGCCAGAAGCTTCAAAACTCATTGGACGGTGCTTCACAGTGCAGATGGACAATGACCCAAAAATGATGCAAATTGTGTCACTGTCCAAATATGGACCTGACGACCTATGGACCTGACGGTGTGTGTGTGTATATATATATATTTCATCATCATCTAACTTGACAGAAAAACATACCTCAAAAGATAGACGACCATCACCACTCCTATCACGAGTACAAAACCTAAAAAAAGCAAAACACTTCAGTCAAAAGTTTTTATTTCAGTACTAGAGATGTAGAAGGCACAATGTACAGACAGTTAATGTGGTCCTGTCTGTTCTCTGAGTATCCTAACAATCAACAGGGGTCATGTCTGTTCTCTGAGTAGCCTTACAATCAACAGGGGTCCTGTCTGTTCTCTGAGTATCCTAACAATCAGCAGGGGTCCTGTCTGTTCTCTGAGTAGCCTTACAATCAGCAGGGGTCCTGTCTGTTCTCTGAGTATCCTAACAATCAGCAGGGGTCCTGTCTGTTCTCTGAGTATCCTAACAATCAGCAGGGGTCCTGTCTGTTCTCTGAGTAGCCTTACAATCAGCAGGGGTCCTGTCTGTTCTCTGAGTAGCCTTACAATCAGCAGGGGTCCTGTCTGTTCTCTGAGTAGCCTTACAATCAGCAGGGGTCCTGTCTGTTCTCTGAGTAGCCTTACAATCAGCAGGGGTCCTGTCTGTTCTCTGAGTAGCCTTACAATCAGCAGGGGTCCTGTCTGTTCTCTGAGTAGCCTTACAATCAACAGGGGTCCTGTCTGTTCTCTGAGTAGCCTTACAATCAGCAGGGGTCCTGTCTGTTCTCTGAGTAGCCTTACAATCAGCAGGGGTCCTGTCTGTTCTCTGAGTAGCCTTACAATCAGCAGGGGTCCTGTCTGTTCTCTGAGTAGCCTTACAATCAACAGGGGTCCTGTCTGTTCTCTGAGTAGCCTTACAATCAACAGGGGTCCTGTCTGTTCTCTGAGTAGCCTTACAATCAACAGGGGTCCTGTCTGTTCTCTGAGTAGCCTTACAATCAACAGGGGTCCTGTCTGTTCTCTGAGTAGCCTTA
>NC_056439.1:49631358-49638858 GCF_018296145.1 Oncorhynchus tshawytscha | reverse complement strand
CATTAGTTTCAACATTAAGCTCAGGTGCATACTGTTTCCGTCGATCATCCTTGAGATGTTTCTACAACGTTATTGAAGGTCCCCAAGAACACAGTGGCCTCCATCATTCTTAAATGGAAGAAGTTTGGAACCACCAAGACTCTTCCTAGAGCTGGCCACCCGGCCAAACTGAGAAATCGGGGGAGAAGGGCCTTGGTCAGGGAAGCGACCAAGAATCCAATGGTCACTCTGACAGAGCTCCAGAGTTCCTCTGTGGAGATGGGAGAACCTTCCAGAAGGACAACCATCTCCGCAGCACTCCACCAATCAGGCCTTTATGGTAGTGTGGCCAGACGGAAGCCACTCCTCAGCAAAAGGCACATGACTGCCTGCTTGGAGTTCGCCAAAAGGCACCTAATGACTCTCAGATCACGAGAAACAAGATTCTCTGGTCTGATGAAACCAAGATTGAACTCTTTGGCTTGAATGCCAAATGTCACGACTGGAAGAAACAAGGCACCGCTCAGCATCTGGCCAATACCATCCCTATGGTGAAGCATGGATGTTTTTCAGAGAGACTGGTCAGGATCGAGGGAAAGATGAACGGAGCAAAGTACAGAGATCCTTGATGAAAACCTGCTCCAGAGTGCTCAGGACTTCAGACTGGGGTGAAGGTTCACCTTCCAACAGGACAACAAACCTAAGCACACAGCCAAGACAATGTAGGAGTGGCTTTGGGAAAAGTCTCAATGTCCTTGGGTGGCCCAGCCAGAATCCGATCGAACATCTCTGGAGAGACCTCCCCATCTAACCCAACAGAGTTTGAGAGGATCTGCAGAGAAGAATGGGAGAAACTCCCTAAATACAGGTGTGACAAGTTTGTAGCGTCATACCCAAGAAGAGTCAAGGCTGTAATCGCTGTCAAAGGTGCTTCAACAAAGTACTGAGTAAAGGGTATGAATACTTATGTAAATCTGATATTTCAGTTTTGTTTTTTTACATTTGCTAAAATGTCTAAAAATACATTTTTTAAATGGGGTATTGTGTTTAGATTGATGAGGGGGGGAAATTATTTAATACATTTTAGAATAAGGCTGTAACATAACAAATAGTGGAAAAAGTCATGGGGTCTGAAAATTTTCCGAATGCCCTGTAAGTGTGTGTCTGTGTACTTGTCAGTGTCAGCCTGGTTACTAGAAACAGCATTCTATTGGTCACTAGAAAAAGCATCCTATTCGTCACTAGAAAAAGCATCCTATTGGTCACTAGAAAAAGCATTCTACTGGTGACTAGAAATAGCATTCTATTGGTCACTAGAAACAGCATTCTATTGGTCACTAGATACAGCATTCTATTGGTCACTAGAAACAGCATTCTATTGGTCACTAGAAACAGCATTCTATTGGTCACTAGAAACAGCATTCTATTGGTCACTAAAAACAGCATTCTATTGGTCACTGGAAATAGCATTCTATTGGTCAATGGAAATAGCATTCTATTGGTCACTAGAAATAGCATTCTATTGGTCACTAGAAATAGCATTCTATTGGTCACTAGAAATAGCATTCTATTGGTCACTAGAAATAGCATTCTATTGGTCACTAGAAACAGCATTCTATTGGTCACTAGAAACAGCATTCTATTGGTCACTAGAAACAGCATTCTATTGGTCACTAGAAACAGCATTCTATTGGTCACTAGAAACAGCATTCTATTGGTCACTAGAAACAGCATTCTATTGGTTACTAGAAACAGCATTCTATTGGTCAGTAGAAACAGCATTCTATTGGTCAGTAGAAATAGCATTCTATTAGTCACTAGAAATAGCATTCTATTGCGGACATCTGAAAAGGTCACTGAAGATATCGACCTACAAAAAATATATATAAAATGTTTTGAAAATTATTGCAGAGCACTGGTGTGATGCTGGGAGGCGAAGAGCGCTGCTTATGCTGGGTTCAAAACAACTCAGGAACTCTGGGGGAGAAAAAATGCGCTCCGACTGGGAAGGGACATTTTTTGTTTTGAACTCAGAATTCAACTCAGGAACTCTGGCCTCTTTCTAGAGTTCTGACTTTCCAACTTGAAGATCAGCTCCGTCATGATTTGACCTCGTAATTTTCACAGTTCTCCATTGTTTTGAACGTGGCATTAGACCGAAGCATGCTGCTCTGACCACTCCAGTTCACAATGCTCTAGATGATACTTGATGGAAACAGCGCATTCCCCAAACCCCCGAGGCCAAACCTTAACCCTCTACAGACTAAGCCCTGTCCAAGCCGGGGGGGTTGTACTAAGCTATATGGAGCTATATGGAGTTGTTTTCAGAAAGTCATACCAAGGATCATTTAGCTATTTGAGTTAGAAGTTTAAGGAAACTTGAATAAAAAAAAAAAAACATTATTTGATGAAAAATTATAATTTGGCCTCACATCTATTAGCCCATAGAAACGCATTGAATACCATATTCACTACATGGAACAGAAACAAAATCAAGTTTGTCCAAGTTTGTCCTACATAAATAATATATGTTTGGTTTTTTTAAAACATATATTTAACCCCTTATTATTGTGACTAAATAGTCTCTATATATTATTTCATAAATGTTTTCAACTGGTGCAGGCGAACCTTCAGACAAGTCCTGTGAGACCTGCGGGTGTCCTAGAGCAAAAGACACCCACCCACAAAAGACACCGTCTCACCTTTCCACAGACGGGTCCATATTAGTGTGTAACCCAAACTGTTCGCCACAGACAGAGGTTGGCAGATCAGCGGTACCGGCTTCACACGGGTCCCAAGACTCTTGTGGGGGTCGTAGAGAAAAACAGAGAACACCGTCATGTTTGTGAGAGTCTCGTCTTTTCATAATAGTTTTGAAGGCCAAACCATCCGGATGTTGCAAAACCAATTTTGTGAGAATAATGATTTTCTGGATGTCTCTTGGTCTGACAAACACCGCTCTAGCTCGGTCACCTTTCACCGCAGATGGGAAAGTGAGACATCGGTGGATGCCATGGGATTGAGACGCAATCCAATGCAACAAAAGGTGATATCTCTAGTTTAAACTGATGGATTTTAAAATGGGGATTGTGTTATTATGCTAAAAGAATTCCCACGGGGGCGTGGACATTAACCCCTCGGACTTAATAATACCTAAGCTTCAACCTTTCGAGTTGTTTCTATTTTAAACTATGCAGAATTAACCCTGTTTACCACTCGGAGTTAACCCTGTTTACCGCACGGAGTTAACCCTGTTTACCACTCGGAGTTAACCCTGTTTACCACTCGGAGTTAACCCTGTTTACCACTCGGAGTTAACCCTGTTTACCACTCGGAGTTAACCCTGTTTACCGTTCGGAGTTAACCCTGTTTACCACTCGGAGTTAACCCTGTTTACCGTTCGGAGTTAACCCTGTTTACCACTCGGAGTTAACCCTGTTTACCATTCGGAGTTAACCCGGTTTACCGTTCGGAGTTAACCCTTTACCGTTCGGAAGTAAACCTGTAACCACGCAGAACTAATGCATCACAAAATAGACGTTCATCCATAATTTCGGAAGTGAAACTATGAGATCAAGTTGGTCCGTGTTTGTGTATATGTGTAAGTGTGTGTGTGTGTGTGTGTGTGTGTGTCTGACCTGTGTCTCTGTCCAGCCCCATGATCTCTGTGTCTCCAAACTCACAGAGCTCTCCACTAAGCAGGAAGTCACTGTCCAGAACCAGGCATCCTGGTTCACACTCCACACCGTCTACTATATCACACACACACACACACACCATTTTACAACACATACAGCCTTATTATACTAAACTGTCTACTGTAATACACACCATCATTATACTACACTGTCTACTGTAATACACACCATCATTATACTACACTGTCTACTGTAATACACACCATCAATATACTACACTGTCTACTGTAATACACACCATCATTATACTACACACACCATCATTATACTACACACCATCATTATACTACACTGTCTACTGTAATACACACCATCATTATACTACACTGTCTACTGTAATACACACCATCATTATACTACACTGTCTACTGTAATACACACCATCATTATACTACACTGTCTACTGTAATACACACCATCATTATACTACACACACCATCATTATACTACACACCATCATTATACTACACACCATCATTATACTACACTGTCTACTGTAATACACACCATCATTATACTACACTGTCTACTGTAATACACACCATCATTATACTACACTGTCTACTGTAATACACACCATCAATATACTACACTGTCTACTGTAATACACACCATCATTATACTACACACACCATCATTATACTACACACCATCATTATACTACACTGTCTACTGTAATACACACCATCATTATACTACACTGTCTACTGTAATACACACCATCATTATACTACACTGTCTACTGTAATACACACCATCATTATACTACACACACCATCATTATACTACACACCATCATTATACTACACACCATCATTATACTACACTGTCTACTGTAATACACACCATCATTATACTACACTGTCTACTGTAATACACACCATCATTATACTACACGGTCTACTGTAATACACACCATCATTATACTACACACCATCATTATACTACACTGTCTACTGTAATACACACCATCATTATACTACACTGTCTACTGTAATACACACCATCATTATACTACACACCATCATTATACTACACACCATCATTATACTACACTGTCTACTGTAATACACACCATAATTATACTACACTGTCTACTGTAACACACCATCATTATACTACACACCATCATTATACTACACTGTCTACTGTAATACACACCATCATTATACTACACTGTCTACTGTAATACACACCATCATTATACTACACACACCATCATTATACTACACACACCATCATTATACTACACACCATCATTATACTACACTGTCTACTGTAATACACACCATAATTATACTACACTGTCTACTGTAATACACACCATCATTATACTACACTGTCTACTGTAATACACACCATCATTATACTACACTGTCTACTCTAATACACACCATCAATATACTACACTGTCTACTGTAATACACACCATCATTATACTACACACCATCATTATACTACACTGTCTACTGTAATACACACCATCATTATACTACACTGTCTACTGTAATACACACCATCATTATACTACACTGTCTACTGTAATACACACCATCATTATACTACACACACCATCATTATACTACACACCATCATTATACTACACACCATCATTATACTACACTGTCTACTGTAATACACACCATCATTATACTACACTGTCTACTGTAATACACACCATCATTATACTACACTGTCTACTGTAATACACACCATCATTATACTACACACCATCATTATACTACACTGTCTACTGTAATACACACCATCATTATACTACACTGTCTACTGTAATACACACCATCATTATACTACACACCATCATTATACTACACACCATCATTATACTACACTGTCTACTGTAATACACACCATAATTATACTACACTGTCTACTGTAACACACCATCATTATACTACACACCATCATTATAATACACTGTCTACTGTAATACACACCATCATTATACTACACATCATTATCTACTGTAATACACACCATCATTATACTACACACACCATCATTATACTACACACCATCATTATACTACACTGTCTACTGTAATACACACCATAATTATACTACACTGTCTACTGTAATACACACCATCATTATACTACACTGTCTACTGTAATACACACCATCATTATACTACACTGTCTACTCTAATACACACCATCAATATACTACACTGTCTACTGTAATACACACCATCATTATACTACACACCATCATTATACTATCATTATAATACACACCATCATTATACTACACTGTCTACTGTAATACACACCATCTTTATACTACACTGTCTACTGTAATACACACCATCATTATACTACACTGTCTACTGTAATACACACCATCATTATACTACACACACCATCATTATACTACACACCATCATTATACTACACACCATCATTATACTACACTGTCTACTGTAATACACACCATCATTATACTACACTGTCTACTGTAATACACACCATCATTATACTACACTGTCTACTGTAATACACACCATCATTATACTACACACCATCATTATACTACACACCATCATTATACTACACTGTCTACTGTAATACACACCATCATTATACTACACTGTCTACTGTAACACACCATCATTATACTACACACCATCATTATACTACACTGTCTACTGTAATACACACCATCATTATACTACACTGTCTACTGTAATACACACCATCATTATATTATACTACACACACCATCATTATACTACACACCATCATTATACTACACACCATCATTATACTACACTGTCTACTGTAATACACACCATAATTATACTACACTGTCTACTGTAATACACACCATCATTATACTACACTGTCTACTGTAATACACACCATCATTATACTACACTGTCTACTCTAATACACACCATCAATATACTACACTGTCTACTGTAATACACACCATCATTATACTACACACACCATCATTATACTACACACCATCATTATACTACACTGTCTACTGTAATACACACCATCTTTATACTACACTGTCTACTGTAATACACACCATCATTATACATTTATACACTGTCTACTGTAATACACACCATCATTATACTACACACCATCATTATACTACACACCATCATTATACTACACACCATCATTATACTACACTGTCTACTGTAATACACACCATCATTATACTACACTGTCTACTGTAATACACACCATCATTATATACTACACACCATCATTATACTACACACATCATTATACTACACTGTCTACTGTAATACACACCATCATTATACTACACTGTCTACTGTAATACACACCATCATTATACTACACACCATCATTATACTACACACCATCATTATACTACACTGTCTACTGTAATACACACCATAATTATACTACACTGTCTACTGTAACACACCATCATTATACTACACACCATCATTATACTACACTGTCTACTGTAATACACACCATCATTATACTACACTGTCTACTGTAATACACACCATCATTATACTACACACACCATCATTATACTACACACCATCATTATACTACACACCATCATTATACTACACTGTCTACTGTAATACACACCATAATTATACTACACTGTCTACTGTAATACACACCATCATTATACTACACTGTCTACTGTAATACACACCATCATTATACTACACTGTCTACTGTAATACACACCATCGTTATATTATACACACACCATCATTATACTACACACACCATCATTATACTACACACCATCATTATACTACACTGTCTACTGTAATACACACCATCATTAT
>NC_056439.1:49598858-49626358 GCF_018296145.1 Oncorhynchus tshawytscha | reverse complement strand
ATAGTGGACGTCTTGAAGCAGGTGGGGATAACGGCCTGAGCGGGTGAGATAATGTCAGAGAAGAACAATTCCCAGCTGGCCTGTACATGCAACAAGGGCACGGCTAGAGATACCATCTGGGCGTGCCGGCAGCATCGCCAGGGTTAACAGTTGGTGGTTGAAAATATCCCTCTAGTAGTGTGGGGGCTGTGCTTTGGCAAAGTGGGTGGGGTTATATCCTGCCTGTTTGGCCCTGTCTGGGGGTATCATCGGATGGGGCCACAGTGTCTCCTGACCCCTCCTGTCTCAGCCTCCAGTATATATGCTGCAGTAGTTTATGTGTCGGGGGGCTAGGGTCAGTTTGTTATACCTGGAGTACTTCTCCTGTCTTATTCGGTGTTCTGTGTGAATTTAAGTATGCTCTCTCTAATTCTCTTTTCTCTCTTTTTTTTTATTTCTCTCTCTCGGAGGACCTGAGTCCTAGGACCATGCCTCAGGACTACCTGGCATGATGACTCCTTGTTGTCCCCAGTCAACCTGGCCGTACTGCTGCTCCAGTTTCAACTGTTCTGCTTGCGGCTATGGAATCCTGACCTGTTCACCGGACGTGCTACCTGTCCCAGACCTATTATTTGACCATGCTGGTCATTTATGAACATTTGAACATCTTGGCCATGTTCTGTTATAATCTCCACCCGGCACAGCCAGAAGAGGACTTGCCACCCCTCATAGCCGGGTTCCTCTCTAGGTTTCTTCCTAGGTTTTGGCCTTTCTAGGGAGTTTATCCTAGCCACTGTGCTTCTACCTGCATTGCTTGTTGTTTGGGGTTTTAGGCTGGGTTTCTGTACAGCACTTTGATATATCAGCTGATGTAAGAAGGGCTATATAAATTGATTTGATTTGAACACGTTTGAAGGACTTACATACGTCCTCAGTGGAGACTGTGAGTAATGTAGTCACGTTGTCCTCAGGGGCTCTCCTCGGCAGCTCAGGGTCATTGTGCTCGACTCTTGAGAAAAAGGTGTTTAGCCTGTCCTGTAGGCTGTCGTGGGAGACTGCAACGTGGCTAGCTTTCTTTTTGTAATCCGCAATCGTCAGGAGCCCCTGCCACATTTGCCTTGTGTCTGACCCACTGAATTTCTCCTCCACTTTTGTCCCTATACTTGTGTTTCGCCATCTTGACGTAGGGCACCCATCAAACATCACAGAATTGGAGCAGCTGACGAGATGGCCAATGTTCCAGTAGAAAAGTGCAGAACAGAAAGCTCACTGGTGGCAAACTTAAAGATATGTATAATTTTCAGCCAGGAGTTTTGAAAGTGGTGCTCACGAGCCAAAAGTGGTCCCCATTTTTTGTGTACTATGTCATCAAATTGTGTACTGCGTCATCAAATTGTGTACTACGTCATCAAATTGTGTACCACGTCATCAAATTGTGTACTACGTCATCAAATTGTGTACTACGTCATCAAATTGTGTACTACGTCATGCATTTCGTGTCATATGTCACAAATGTGGCACTTTGTATGATATCATATTACTTATTAAAAAATCGGTTGTGTTTAAGGTCCCGGGGTGACCTCTTTATTTGGTTCTGCAGTGTTGAAAATTCAATAACAATGTGTTGAGACCAAAAGTTTTTTTTCAAGAAATTACATCACCATGATAGGTTCCAGACAGACGCACAGATACACACAGACACAGGTTCCAGACAGACACACAGATACACACAGACACAGGTTCCAGAAAGACACACAGATACACACAGACACAGGTTCCAGACAGACACACAGATACACACAGACACAGGTTCCAGACAGACGCACAGATACACACAGACACAGGTTCCAGACAGACGCACAGATACACACAGACACAGGTTCCAGACAGACGCACAGATACACACAGACACAGGTTCCAGACAGACGCACAGATACACACAGACACAGGTTCCAGACAGACGCACAGATACACACAGACACAGGTTCCAGACAGACGCACAGATACACACAGACACAGGTTCCAGACAGACACACAGATACACACAGACACAGGTTCCAGACAGACGCACAGATACACACAGACACAGGTTCCAGACAGACGACACAGATACACACAGACACAGGTTCCAGACAGACACACAGATACACACAGACACAGGTTCCAGAAAGACACACAGATACCGTGCATTCGGAAAAGTATTCAGACCCCTTGACTTTTTCCACATTTTGTTAAGTAACAGCCTTATTCTAAAATAAAAAAATAAAAAAATATATATATCTTCATCAATCTACACAAAATAGCTATAACATTTTGCTATGAGACTCGAAATTGAGCTCAGGTGCATCCTGTTTCCATTGATCATCCTTGAGATGTTTCTTCAACTTGATGGGAGTCCACCTGTGGTAAATTCAATTGTTTGGACATGATTTGGAAAGGCACACACCTGTCTATATAAGGTCCCACAGTTGACAGTGCATCTCAGAGCAACAACCAAGCCATGAGGTCAAAGGAATTGTCTGTCCGTAGAGCTCTGAGACAGGATTGTGTACAGGCACATCTGGGGAAGGGTACCAAAAAAGTTCTGCAGCATTAAAGGTCCCCAAGAACACAATGTTCTTCATCATTCTTAAATGGAAGAAGTTGGGAACCACCCAGACTCTTCCTAGAGCTGTCCGCCCGGCCAAACTGAGCAATCTGGGGATGGGGGCCTTGGTCAGGGAGGTGACAAATATCCCGATGGTCACTGACAAAGCTCCAGAGTTCTTTCAGAAGGACAACCATCTCTGCAGCACTCCACCAATCAGGCCTTTATGGTAGAGTGGCCAGACGAAAGCCACTCCTCAGTAAAAAGCACATGACAGCCCGCTTGGAGTTTGCCAAAAGGGACCTAAAGGACTCTCAGACCATGAGAAACAAGATTCTCTTGTGTGATGAAACCAAGATTGAACTCTTTGGCCTGAATACCAAGCATTACGTCTGGAGGAAACATGGCATCATCCCTAAGGGGAAGGCAGCATCATGCTGTGAAGATGTTTTTCAGCAGCAGGGAATGGGAGACTAGTCAGGATCGAGGGAAATATGAACGGAGTAAAGTACAAAGTGATCCTTGATGAAAACCTGCTCCAGAGCACAAGACCCTAAGCACACAGCCAAGTCAACCCAGGTGTGGCTTCGGGACAAGTCTCTGAATGTCCTTGAGTGGCCCAGCCAGAGTCCGGACTTGAAACCAAACTAACATCTCTGGAGAGACCTGAAAACAGCTATGCAGCAACGCTCCCCATCCAACCTGACAAAGCTTGAAAGGATTTGCAGAGAAGAATGGGAGAAACTCCCCAAATACAGTTGTGCCAAGCTTGTAGAGTCATACCCAAGAAGACTCAAGGCTGTAATCGCTCAAGGCTGTAACAGTGGCAACAGGTTCCAGACAGACAGCGGCAACAGGTTCCAGACAGACAGCGGCAACAGCTTCCAGACAACAGAGGTCATCAGGTACTTTGGTGTTGTGTTTCTCACCAAACTAAGTATTTCAATCGGTTTTAACTTGAAGAGTAATAACTACATGTGCTTTCTTAGCAGCTGTTGAAATATTCACATTTTATTTTTACGATTCATATATCTAGCTGATAATTATGAAGGTCTTTGTGTCTATCTTGTTTCGTCTATTATTGTCCTGGCTGGAAGAAGGTTCAGTGAATGGCGTGAGGTAATACAGTGTATCACCTTTACTCCACACACAGAGACGCTTAAAAGGCTCTCTCTCGCCCTCCATTTGGCAAATCTGACCACAATTCTATCCTCCTGATTCCTGCTTACAAGCAAAAAAAACTAAAACAGGAAGTACCACTGACTCGGTCAATACGGAAGTGGTCAGATGACGCAGATGGTAAGCTATAGGACTGTTTTGCTAGCACAGACTGGAATATGTTCCGGGATTCATCCAATGGCATTGAGGAGTACACCACGTCAGTCACCAGCTTCATCAATAAGTGCATCGATGAAGTCATCCCCACAGTGACCGTACGTACATACCCCAACCAGAAGCCATGGATCTGGCAACATCTGCACTGAGCTAAAGGGTAGAGCTGCTGCTTTCAAGGAGCTGGACTCTAATCCAGAAGCTTTTTAGAAATCCCGCTATGCCCTCCAATGAACCATCAAACAGGCAAAGTGGCAATACAGGACACCAGCTCTGACGCTCGTCGGATGTGGTATGGATGGCAAACTATTACAGACTTCAAAGGGAAGCTCAGCCGCGAGCTTCCCAGTGACATGATCCTATCAGACCAGCTAAATTACTTCTATGTCGCTTTGAGACAAGCAACACTGAAGCATGCATGAGAGCACCCGCTGTTCTGGACGACTGTGTGATCACGCTCTCCATAGCCAATGTGAGTAAGACCTTTAAGCAGGTCAACATTCACAAGGCTGCAGGGCCAGCAGGATTACCAGGACCTGTACTCAGATCATGCACTGACCAACTGGCAAGTAACTGAAATGTTTAACCTGTCCCTGACCCAGTTTGTAAAACCTAATATTTGAATCAGCCGTGTAGTGCTGTGGTAAAAACCAAAACATGCACCCAGAGGGGGACCCAGGACCGAGTTTGGGAAACGCTGGTTTACCCAGTACCAGGTTGATGTTCCTTGGACACATAGGACCTATGATGTCCTTGGCACAACATATAGGTATGGGGATAATGTGGTCCACCACCCGGCTCTCTCTCTCCCTGTCAACTGTCTATATGTGTTAGCAATTGAGCCTGGAGACGAGATTAGGCATAACGCCGAATACAGCAGGTGTAGACCTTACAGTGAATGCTTACTTACTTACCGAGTCAATGTGCGGGGGTACAGGTTAGTCGAGGTGATTGAGGTAACATGTACAGGTAAGGGTAAAGTGTCTATGCACCGATAATAAACAGCGAGTAGCAGCAGTGTAAAAAGGGGGGTTCAATGCAAGTAACCTGGGAAGCCATTTTGATTAACTGTTCAGCAGTCTTATGGCTTGGGGGTAGAAGCTATTAAGGAGCCTTATGTACCTAGACTTGGTGCTCCGGTACTGTTTGCCGATAGCAGATAGAACAGTCTAGCGTGACTGGAGTCTTTGGTATAGAGGTCCTGGATGGCAGGAAGCTTGGCCCCAGTAACCAATTAGCCTAGCCCTAGTTGTCAATCTGAAACATGATTTATCAGTTTGTCTGTTAAGTTAACCCACAGTTCCTAGCTAGATCTAGACAAATGTTAATGTCAGTTAATTTTTGAATTTGATCCACATTTGTCTTTATAATGTGACTACAATCAAATAGTTTTTTTTTTTTTTTTTTTTTTTTTTTTACACGGGAGTGGTTGGTGGTGGAGGAGTTTAACCTATGGCCAGTGTCTGTACTATCAAGATGAGGGGGTTTATCTTGATGGCAAAGGGAAAGTGAAGGAATTCATCCCAGTCTGCTGTACCCGACCATGGCTAACAACAAAGAGACAGTGTTATAGTGTTACTGTGTCTGTGTGTCTGTGTTGACACTATTCCTGTGTGTTGACACTATTCCTGTGTGTTGACACTATTCCTGTGTGTTTCTCTCTGGGCCGGAGCCGAGGAGGATGCCTAGTAAGGTCAACCAAAGGCCTCAATTACTACAAGTAAGGTCAACCAAAGTCCTCAAATCACTACAAGTAACGTCATCCAAAGTCCTCCATCACTACAAGTAACGTCATCCAAAGTCCTCCATCACCACAAGTAACGTCATCCAAAGTCCTCCATCACCACAAGTAACGTCATCCAAAGTCCTCCATCACCACAAGTAACGTCATCCAAAGTCCTCCATCACCACAAGTAACGTCATCCAAAGTCCTCCATCACTACAAGTAAGGTCAACCAAAGTCCTCCATCACTACAAGTAAGGTCAACCAAAGTCCTCCATCACTACAAATAAGGTCAACCAAAGTCCTCCATCACTACAAGTAAGGTCAACCAAAGTCCTCCATCACTACAAGTAAGGTCAACCAAAGTCCTCCATCACTACAAGTAAGGTCAACCAAAGTCCTCCATCACTACAAGTAAGGTCAACCAAAGTCCTCCATCACTACAAGTAAGGTCAACCAAAGTCCTCCATCACTACAAGTAACGTCATCCAAAGTCCTCCATCACCACAAGTAACGTCATCCAAAGTCCTCCATCACCACAAGTAACGTCATCCAAAGTCCTCCATCACCACAAGTAACGTCATCCAAAGTCCTCCATCACCACAAGTAAGGTCATCCAAAGTCCTCCATCACCACAAGTAACGTCATCCAAAGTCCTCCATCACCACAAGTAACGTCATCCAAAGTCCTCCATCACCACAAGTAAGGTCATCCAAAGTCCTCCATCACCACAAGTAAGGTCAACCAAGGTTTGCGCTCTGTGTTCTATCCCCTCCTCTGTCTCTCGTCTTCTGCTGTTCTTTCAGGTACGGACGGATAAGAGAACAGCAGATAAGATGTAAGCTGATATGTCATGATGATGTGATGTCATACGCTGGCAGTGTATCAATGTCCTGGGAATAACGTACGAGTATCACAGTGACCTAAATCATAATGTGTTCTAACACATTCTGACAAGTATTTATCCTGGCAAAACAATGTTTGGAATAAATAACCCAGGTCGTTTGAGACAACAACAAAAAATACCCACCGATCTTTTTAGATTTATTCATGGTTATGAACTCTGTTTTAACATAAGGAGATGTCAACACACGTGTAGTTGTGTATTATACAGTTCTAGTAACTATTCACATTTTAACATATACTATATTTCAATTGTTGATTCTGTATCTACAGACTATCTACATACTGTAAAATATAATTATATATAAGAACACGTTGTGTTAGTTCGGGGCCTGGTAACCCTGGTAACCCTTGTAACCCTGGTAACCCAGGAGTGAACATGTACATGGACTAGTTCCAACCTCTACTAATCACCTTACCTACTGAGCTGATTGATCACTATCAGTGATTGGCTAAATTACCAGGCCTAATAAAAAAGCAAAACAAAAAGCCTGAAGCATATGCAGCTCCAGGACCAGGGTTGCCAGGACCAGGGTTGCCAGGACCAGGGTTGCCAGGACCAGGGTTGCCAGGACCAGGGTTCACAGGACCAGGGTTCACAGGTCAAGGGTTCACAGGACTAGGGTTCACAGGTCAAGGGTTGCCAGGACCAGGGTTGCCAGGACCAAGGTTGCCAGGACCAAGGTTGCCAGGTCCAGGGTAACCAGGACCAAGGTTGCCAGGACCAGGGTTGCCTAGCCCTGCATTAGTTAGTCATCTACATGTCTGGGGGTGACTTTACACAGGTAATGTCCACAGTTTAACAGTGTCTCTACAATGGTACAGGGCATTCACCTGTTAGTTAGGTACAGCAGGATGTCTGTCTGTTGTTAGTTATATTGTCTCTATACAGCAGGATGTCTGTCTGTTGTTAGTTATATTGTCTCTATACAGCAGGATGTCTGTCTGTCTGTTGTTAGTTATATTGTCTCTATACAGCAGGATGTCTGTTGTTAGTTATATTGTCTCTATACAGCAGGGTCTGTGTGTCTGTTGTTAGGGTCTGTGTGGCTGTTGTTAGGGTCTGTGTGTATGTTGTTAGGGTCTGTGTGTCTGTTGTCAGCATCTGTATGTCTGTTGTCAGGGTCTGTATGTTGGTTGTTAGGATCTATGTGTCTGTTATCAGGGTATGTGTATGTTGTTTGGGTATGTGTGTCTGTTGTTAGGGTCTATATGTCTGTTATTAGGGGCGTAGTGTCTGTTGTCAGGGTCTGTGTGTCTGTTGTAAGGGTCTGTGTGTTTGTTGTTAGGGTCTGCGTGTCTGTTGTTAGAGTCAGGGTGTCTGTTGTTGGAGTCTGAGTGTCTGTTGTTGGGGTCTGTGTGTCTGTTGTTAGGGTCTGTATGTCGGTTGTCAGGATCTGTGTGTCTGTTGTTCGGTATGTGTGTCTGTTGTTAGGGTCTATATGTCTGTTATTAGGGGCGTAGTGTCTGTTGTTAGGGTATGTGTGTCTGTTGTCAGGGTCTGTGTGTCTGTTGTAAGGGTCTGTGTGGTTGTTGTTAGGGTCTGCGTGTCTGTTGTTAGAGTCAGGGTGTCTGTTGTTAGGGTCTGTGTGTCTGTTGTTAGGATCTGTGTGTCTATTGTTAGGGTCTGTGTGTCTGTTGTTAGGATCTGTGTGTCTATTGTTAGGGTCTGCGTGTCTGTTGTTAGAGTCAGGGTGTCTGTTGTTGGAGTATGAGTGTCTGTTGTTGGGGTCTGTGTGTCTATTGTTAGGGTCTGCGTGTCTGTTGTTAGAGTCAGGGTGTCTGTTGTTGGGGTCTGTGTGTCTGTTGTTAGGATCTGTGTGTCTATTGTTAGGGTTCTGTGTGTCTGTTGTTAGGGTCAGGGTGTCTGTTGTTAGAGTCAGGGTGTCTATTGTTAGGGTCTGTGTGTCTGTTGTTAGAGTCAGGGTGGCTGTTGTTAGGATCTGTGTGTCTGTTGTTAGGATCTGTGTGTCTATTGTTAGGGTATGAGTGTCTGTTGTTGGGGTCTGTGTGTCTATTGTTAGGGTCTGCGTGTCTGTTGTTAGAGTCAGGGTGTCTATTGTTAGGGTCTGTGTGTCTGTTGTTAGAGTCAGGGTGGCTGTTGTTAGGATCTGTGTGTCTGTTGTTAGGGTCTGTGTGTCTGTTGTTAGAGTCAGGGTGTCTGTTGTTGGGGTCTGTGTGTCTGTTGTTAGGATCTGTGTGTCTATTGTTAGGGTCTGTGTGTCTATTGTTAGGGTCTGTGTGTCTGTTGTTAGGATCAGGGTGTCTGTTGTTAGGGTCTGTGTGTCTGTTGTTAGGGTCTGTGTGTCTGTTGTTGGAGTCAGGGTGTCTGTTGTTAGGATCTGTGTGTCTATTGTTAGGGTCTGTGTGTCTGTTGTTGGGGTCTGTGTGTCTGTTGTTAGGATCTGTGTGTCTGTTGTTAGGGTTTGCGTGTCTGTTGTTAGGATCTGTGTGTCTGTTGCTAGGATCTGTGTGTCTGTTGTTAGGGTCGGTGTGTCTGTTGTTAGGATCTGCGTGTCTGTTGTTAGGGTCTGTGTGTCTGTTGTTGGGGTCTGTGTGTCTGTTGTTAGGGTCTGTGTGTCTGTTGTTAGGGTCTGCGTGTCTGTTGTTAGGGTCTGTGTGTCTGTTGTTAGGGTCTGTGTGTCTGTAACTTAGCTTTCCTAACATCACGGGGAGGTAGAACAGTTTCATCCACAGTGGAACACCCAGGAATGACTAAAGAGTTGTGTTGCTTAAAGGAGAAGGAGAAAACGCTCATGTCTGAATCTTTGTTGTCCAGCTTGTCAAATTGTACGTGTGACCTTTCATCCAGGTGCCATTAGAGCAGTTCTTCCCAAACTGGTCCAGTCCAGGTGGCTTTGGTCAGAAGTAGTTCACTAACTGGGGAGAAGTAGTTCCCTAACTGGGGAGAAGTAGTTCCCTAACTGGGGAGAAGCAGTTCCCTAACTGGGGAGAAGTAGTTCCCTGACTGGGGAGAAGTAGTTCCCTAACTGGGGAGAAGTAGTCCACTAGCTGGGGAGAAGTAGTCCAGTAGCTGGGGAGAAGTAGTCCACTAGCTGGGGAGAAGTAGTTCAGTAGCTGGGGAGAAGTAGTCCACTAGCTGGGGAGAAGTAGTTCACTAGCTGGGGAGAAGTAGTCCACTAGCTGGGGAGAAGTAGTCCACTAGCTGGGGGAAGTAGAAGTAGTCCACTAGCTGGGGAGAAGTAGTCCACTAGCTGGGGAGAAGTAGTCCACTAGCTGGGGGAAGTAGTCCACTAGCTGGGGAGAAGTAGTCCAGTAGCTGGGGAGAAGTAGTCCACTAGCTGGGGAGAAGTAGTTCACTAGCTGGGGAGAAGTAGTGGGGAGAAGTAGTTCACTAGCTGGGGAGAAGTAGTCCACTAGCTGGGGAGAAGTAGTCCACTAGCTGGGGAGAAGTAGTCCACTAGCTGGGGAGAAGTAGTCCAGTAGCTGGGGAGAAGTAGTCCAGTAGCTGGGGAGAAGTAGTCCACTAGCTGGATGACATTTGCCTCGTCCCTTTCTGTCAGAAGGTCTTCCCCTTGCTCCTTCCTCTCTTGTTCCTTAAACATGTTTGGTGTATGGTGGTATTGCTGTGACAATATCAAGATTCCCTTTGTCAAATACTCCGTTCTGAATAGTAGAGGGATGGTTTCAGCCACTGAACTGAAAAAAGGGAACTGGGCTCTTGATCGGACATGTACTCAAGTCATCTAAGACACTTACTGTACAGTTGTGTCACTTCCTTTATGCTTGTGTCACTTCCTTTATGCTTGTGTCACTTCCTTTATGCTTGTGTCACTTCCTTTAGACTTGTGTCACTTCCTGATGTCACACTCTGATGGAGGAGGAGGAGATCCTGTCACCGTCTGATGATGGAGGAAGACGAGGAGGAGGCTTTGTCACAGACTGATGATGGAGGAGGAGGTCCTGTCACAGACTGATGATGGAGGAGGAGGAGGAGATCCTGTCACAGACTGATGATGGAGGAAGAGGAGGAGGAGATCCTGTCACAGACTGATGATGGAGGAGGAGGAGGAGATCCTGTCACACTCTGATGATGGAGGAGGAAGAGGAGGAGGCTCTGTCACAGACTGATGATGGAGAAGGAGGAGATCCTGTCACAGACTGATGATGGAGGAAGAGGAGGAGATCCTGTCACAGACTGATGATGGAGGAGGAGGAGGAGATCCTGTCACACTCTGATGATGGAGGAGGAGGAGGAGATCCTGTCACAGACTGATGATGGAGGAAGAGGAGGAGATCCTGTCACAGACTGATGATGGAGGAGGAGGAGGAGATCCTGTCACACTGATGATGGAGGAGGAGGAGGAGGTTCTGTTACAGACTGATGATGGAGGAAGAGGAGAAGATCCTGTCACAGACTGATGATGGAGGAGGAGGAGGAGGTTCTGTTACAGACTGATGATGGAGGAAGAGGAGAAGATCCTATCACAGTCTGATGATGGAGGAGGAAGAGGAGGAGGCTCTGTCACAGACTGATGATGGAGGAGGAGGAGAACCTGTCACAGACTGATGATGGAGGAAGAGGAGGAGATCCTGTCACACTCTGATGATGGAAGAGGAAGAGGAGGTCCTGTGGAACTGACAGAGAGAAGAATTGAGTTATACACTGATGACACAAACACATCCTTGTAAATTAAAACTTTGTTTATCACCTTGCTGCCTTGTACCCCCCCGTTGTAGTAGAGTGGCGTGCTCTGAGCCGAGACGCTGGTGCTGTAGTAAGATGGTTCGGTCCGAACATAGGGGCGTTTGGGTTTGTCCTTGTAGTCATTGTCCTTGATGATGTCATACTGACGACAGAACAGAGCTATTACCGCTGGAGAGGAGAGAGAACAGGGGGTTGAAGACAGAACAGAGAGGAGACAGAGGACAGGGGGTTGAAGACAGAACAGAGAGGAGACAGAGGACAGGGGGTTGAAGACAGAACAGAGAGGAGACAGAGGACAGGGGTTGAAGATAGAACAGAGAGGAGACAGAGGACAGGGGGTTGAAGACAGAACAGAGAGGAGACAGAGGACAGATGGTTGAAGACAGAACAGAGAGGAGACAGAGGACAGGGGGTTGAAGACAGAACAGAGAGGAGACAGAGGACAGAGGGTTGAAGACAGAACAGAGAGAGGACAGAGGACAGGGGTTGAAGACAGAACAGAGAGGAGACAGAGGACAGATGGTTGAAGACAGAACAGAGAGGAGACAGAGGACAGGGGGTTGAAGACAGAACAGAGAGGAGACAGAGGACAGAGGGTTGAAGACAGAACAGAGAGAGGACAGAGGACAGGGGGTTGAAGACAGAACAGAGAGAGGACAGAGGGTTGAAGACAGACAGAGAGGAGACATGAGACAGAGGGTTGAAGATAGAACAGAGATGAGACAGAGTACAAGGGGTTGAAGACAGAACAGAGAGGAGACAGAGGACAGGGGGTTGAAGACAGAACAGAGAGGAGACAGAGGACAGAGGGTTGAAGACAGAACAGAGAGAGGACAGAGGTTTGAAGACAGAACAGAGAGGAGACAGAGGACAGGGGGTTGAAGACAGAACAGAGAGGAGACAGAGGACAGGGGTTGAAGACAGAACAGAGAGAGGACAGAGGATTGAAGACAGACAAGGAGACAGGAGACAGAGGGTTGACGACAGAACAGAGAGGAGACAGAGGACAGGGGGTTGAAGACAGAACAGAGAGGAGACAGAGGACAGAGGGTTGAAGACAGAACAGAGAGGAGACAGAGGACAGGGGGTTGAAGACAGAACAGAGAGAGGACAGAGGGTTGAAGACAGAACAGAGAGGAGACAGAGGACAGAGGGTTGAAGATAGAACAGAGAGGAGACAGAGGACAGGGGGTTGAAGACAGAACAGAGAGGAGACAGAGGACAAGGGGTTGAAGATAGAACAGAGAGAGGACAGAGGACAGGGGTTGAAGATAGAACAGAGAGGAGACAGAGGACAGGGGTTGAAGACAGAACAGAGAGGAGACAGAGGACAGATGGTTGAAGACAGAACAGAGAGGAGACAGAGGACAGGGGGTTGAAGACAGAACAGAGGACAGAGGACAGGGGTTGAAGACAGAACAGAGGACAGAGGGTTGAAGACAGACAGAGAGGAGACATGAGACAGAGGGTTGAAGATAGAACAGAGATGAGACAGAGTACAAGGGGTTGAAGACAGAACAGAGAGGAGACAGAGGACAGGGGTTGAAGACAGAACAGAGAGGAGACAGAGGACAGAGGGTTGAAGACAGAACAGAGAGGACAGAGGGTTGAAGACAGAACAGAAGGACAGAGGTTTGAGACAGAACAGAGAGGAGACAGAGGACAGGGGTTGAAGACAGAACAGAGAGGAGACAGAGGACAGGGGTTGAAGACAGAACAGAGAGAGGACAGAGGATTGAGACAGACAGACAGAGAGGAGACAGGAGACAGAGGGTTGACGACAGAACAGAGAGAGACAGAGGACAGGGGTTGAAGACAGAACAGAGAGGAGACAGAGGACAGAGGGTTGAAGACAGAACAGAGAGAGACAGAGGACAGAGAAGACAGAACAGAGGACAGAGGGTTGAAGACAGAACAGAGAGGAGACAGAGGACAGAGGGTTGAAGATAGAACAGAGAGGAGACAGAGGACAGGGGTTGAAGACAGAACAGAGAGGAGACAGAGGACAGAGGGTTGAAGACAGAACAGAGAGGAGACAGAGGACAGAGGGTTGAAGACAGAACAGAGAGGAGACAGGAGACAGAGGACAGGGGGTTGAAGACAGAACAGAGAGGAGACAGAGGACAGGGGTTGAAGACAGAACAGAGAGGGGACAGAGGACAGGGTGTTGAAGACAGAACAGAGAGGAGACAGAGGACAGGGGGTTGAAGACAGGAGACAGAGGGTTGAAGACAGAACAGAGAGGGGACAGAGGACAGGGGTTGAAGACAGAACATAGAGGAGACAGAGGGTTGAAGACAGAACAGAGAGGAGACAGAGGACAGGGGGTTGAAGACAGAACAGAGAAGGGACAGGAGACAGGGGGTTGAAGACACACACACACACACACACAGAGAGACCAACCTGCCCAGAGTAGCAGTACAGTGGTGACGATGAGTAGTTCTCCAGTCTGCAGGTTAGGGGTCAGATCCATCCCTTCCATGGTCGGGTCATCTAGGGTAGAGGGGGAAAAGTTACTGTTTGTATATGCATGCACGTGTGTGTGCATGCATGTGTGTATGTGTGTGCGTCCATGTCTGTGTGTGTGTATGTTTGCATGTGTGTGTCTACCGTCTATGCTTCCTATAGGGTAGTGATCAGTCTTCTCCAGGGTCCTGAAGTGCACAGTGTGACTGGGCTGGCTGTCTCCCTGAAGACCTATGGACTGGACCTAAGATATAAAACACAATCAGACCTGCAACCCCCTCACGTGTTGAATGCAGGAATGAGGGAGAACTCGGTTCGTTTTTTTAAAAAGTCTCTGAAAAAGTGTTCTGTTGAAAAAGTTTGGTTACTAGCTACCTTTTTTGAATTTTGGATCCCATGATGTGGTTAGCATCAGGTGCTGGGACCATTACTATCTGTCCAGGGATCCTGCTGACCAAGAGTCTAAAGAGCTGCTGGGCATAGCAGCTAGCCTAGCTGCTAACTAGCTATTAAGATAGCAAGGTTTCCTTGACTCCTTGAACACAGCCTGCGCCGCAGTTAGCCCATGTGGCTGAGACCGCTGGATTGTCCCGGACTTGTGGCTGTCTAACTCCCTGCTGTTTGTTGTTGTTTAGATTCTCTGGCAACGGCTCTGGTGAACATTCCTGCAGTTAGAATGCCAATTGCACGCTTCCTCAAAACTTGAGACATCTGTGGCATTGTGTTGACCTCTACCTCTACCCCTGACCTCTATTCCCTGACCTCTACCTCTACCCCCTGACCTCTAACCCCTGACCTCCACCTCTACCCCCTGACCTCTAACCCCTGACCTCTACCTCTACCCCCTGATCTCTACCTAACCCCTGACCTCCACCTCTACCCCCTGACCTCTAACCCCTGACCTCTACCTCTACCCCTGATCTCCACCTCTACCCCTGACCTCCACCTCTACCCCCTGACCTCTAACCCCTGATCTCTACCTCTACCCCTGATCTCCACCTCTACCCCCTGACCTCCACCTCTACCCCTGACCTCCACCTCTACCCCCTGACCTCCACCTCTACCCCTGACCTCCACCTCTACCCCTGATCTCTACCTCTACCCCTGACCTCCACCTCTACCCCCTGACCTCTACCTCTACCCCTGATCTCTACCTCTACCCCTGATCTCCACCTCTTCCCCCTGACCTCTACCTCTACCCCCTGACCTCTACCTCTACCCCCTGACCTCTAACCTGTACCTGTACGCTATAGTGTGTGTCTTCATCCAGGTCCCACAACACGCACGCTCGACTCGACGAGTTCACCTCCCGAATGGAGCGCTGCATCAGCCCGTCCTGCCTCTACACACACACACACACACACACACACACACACACACACACACACACACACACACACACACACACACACACACACACACACACACTCACACTCACACTCACACTCACACTCACACACACACACACACACACACACACACACACACACACACTCACACTCACACACACTCACACTCACACACACACACACACACACACACACACACACACACACACACACACACACACACACACACACACACACACACACACACACACACACACACACACACACACACACACACACACACACACACACACACACACACACACACACACACACACACACACACACACACACACACACACACACACACACACACACACACACACACACACACACACACATACATTACCAGTCAGAAGTTTGGAAACACCAACTCATTCAAGGGTTTTTCTTTATTTTTTACTAATAATAGTGAAGACGTCAAAACTATAAAATAACACATATGGAATCATGTAGTAACCAAAAAAAGTGTTACATTTGAGATTTTTCACAGTAGCCACCCTTTGCCTTGATGACAGCTTTGCAGACTCTTGGCATTCTCTCAACCAGCTTCATGAGGTTGTCACCTGGAATGCATTTCAATTAACAGGCGTGCCTTGTTAAAAGTTCATTTGTGGAATTTATTTCCTTCTTAATGCGTTTGAACCAATCAGTTGTGTTGTGACAAGGTAGGGGTGGTATACAGAAGAGAACCCTATTTGGTAAAAGACCAAGTCCATATTATGGCAAGAACAGCTCAAATAAGCGAAGAGAAACGACAGTCCATCATAACATGAAAGGTCAGTCAATACAGAAAATGTCAAGAACTGAAAGTTTCTTCAAGTGACGTCACAAAAACCATCAAACGCTATGATGAACATGCCTCTCATGAGGACCGCCACAGGAAAGGAACACCCAAAGTTCATTAGAGCCTCAGAAATTGCAGCCCAAATACATGCTTCACACACAGAGTTCAGGTAACAGACAGATCTCAACATAAACTGTTCAGAGGAGACTGCGTGATTTCATGGTCAAATTGCTGCAAACAAACTACTACTAAAGGACACCAATAAGAAGAAGAGACTTGCTTGGGCCAAGAAACATGAGCAATGGACATTAGACCGGTGGAAATTTGTCCTTTGGTCTGATGTCCAAATGAGTTCCAACTGCTGTGTCTTTGTGAGGCGCAGTGTGTGTGAACAGATGATCTCTGCATGTGTATTTCCCACCGTGAAGCATGGAGGAGGTGGTGTGATGTTGTGGGGGGTGCTTTGCTGGTGACACTGTCTATGATTTGTTTCGATTTCAAGGCACACTTAACTGGTAGCCAAGTAGCCATCAAGTGCTCAGCATATGTAGGAACTCCTTCAAGATTGTTGGGAAAGCATTCCAAATGAAGCTTGTTGAGGGAATGCCAAGCGTGTGCAAAGGCAAAGGGTGGCAATTTGAAAAATCTCAAATATAAAATATATATTTTTTGATACTGTCACAAAGCTAACTAAAAAAGAAGCATTCCCCAAAAGAGGATGGCTTTCATTTCAACAGTGATAAATTCATGAACTTCTTTGAGGAAGAGATAATGATCATTAGAAATCAAATTATGGACTCCTCTTTAAATCTGCGCTGTCCTCCAAAGCTCAGTTGTCCTGAGTCTGCACAACTCTGCCAGGACCTAGGATCAAGGGAAACACTCAAGTGTTTTAGTACTATATCTCTTGACACAATGATGAAAATAATCATGGCCTCTAAACCTTCAAGCTGCATACTGGACCCTATTCCAACTAAACTACTGAAAGAGCTGCTTCCTGTGCTTGGCCCGCCTATGTTGAACATAATAATCGTCTCTCTCTATCCACCGGATGTTTACCAAACTCACTTAAAGTGGCGGTAATAAAATAAAATAATAAAGCCTCTCTTGAAAAAGCCAAACCTTGACCCAGAAAATATTTTAAAAACTGTTGAAAATCTCCCATTCTTCTCAAAAATCTTTGAAAAAGCTGTTGCACGGCAACTCACTGCCTTCCTGAACACTTCAGTCTGGTTTTAGACCCCATCATAGCACTGAGACTGCACGTGTGAAGGTGGTAAATTACCTTTTAATGGCGCAGGACCGAGGCTCTGCATCTATCCTCGTTCTCCTAGACCTTAGTGCTGCTTTTGATACCATCGATCACCACATTCTTTTGGAGAGATTGGAAACCCAAATTGGTCTACACGGACAAGTTCTGGCCTGGTGTAGATCTTATTTGTCGGAAAGATATGTTTGTCTCTTTGGATGGTTTGTCCTCTGACAAATCAACTCTAAATGTCAGTGTTCCCCAAGGCTCCGTTTTAGGACCACTATTGTTTTCTATATATATTTTACCTCATGGTGATGTCATTCGGAAACATAATGTTAACTTCCACTTCTATGCAGATGACACACAGTACATTTCGATGAAACACGGTGAAGCCCCAAAATTGCCCTCCCTGGAAGCCTGTGTTTCAGACATAAGGAAGTGGATGGCGGCAAATCTTCTACTTCTAAACTTGGCCAAAACAGAGATGCTAGTCCTAGGTCCCAAGAAACAAAGAGATCTGCTGTTGGATCTGACAATTCATCTTGATGGTTGTACAGTCATCTCAAATAAAACTGTGAAGGACCTCGGCGTTACTCTGGACCCTGATTTCTCTTTTGATGAACCTATCAAGGACAGCTTTTTTCAATCTAAGTAACATTGCAAAAATCTGAAACCTTCTGTCCAAAAATGACGCATGTATCCATGCTTTTGTCCCTTCTAGGTTAGACTACTGCAATGCTCTACTTTCCGGCTACCTGGATGAAGCACTAAATAAACTTCAGTTAGTTCTAAACACGGCTGCTAGAATCTTGACTAGAACCAAAATATGTGATCATATTACTCCAGTGCTAGCCTCTCTACACTGGCTTCCTGTTAAGGCAAGGGCGGATTACAAGGTTTTACTGCTAACCTACAAAGCATTACATGGGCTTGCTCCTACCTATCTCTCTGATTTGGTCCTGCCGTACATACCTACACGTACGCTACGGTCACAAGACGCAGGTCTCCTTACTGTTTCTATGGTTTCTAAACAAACAGCTGGAGGCAGGGCTTTCTCCTATAGAGCTCCATTTTCATGGATTGGTCTGCCTATCCATGTGAGAGACGCAGACTTGGTCTAAACCTTTAAGTCTTTATTGAAGACTCATCTCTTCAGTAGGTCCTATGATTGAGTGTAGTCTGGCCCAGGAGTGTGAAGCTGAACGGAAAGGCACTGGAGCAACGAACCGCCCTTGCTGTCTCTGCCTGGCCGGTTCCCCTCTCTCCACTGGGATTCTCTGCCTCTAACCCTATTACAGGGGCTGAGTCACTGGCTTACTGGTGCTCTTCCATGCCTTCCCTTGGGTTGTGCCGTGGCGGAGATCTTTGTGGGCTATACTCGGCCTTGTCTCAGGATTGTAAGTTGGTGGTTGAAGATATCCCTCTAGTGGTGTGGGGGCTGTGCTTTGGCAAAGTGGGTGGGGTTATATCCTGCCTGTTTGGCCCTGTCTGGGGGTATCGTCGGACAGGGCCACAGTGTCTCCCGACCCCTCCTGTCTCAGCCTCCAGTATTTATGCTGCAGTAGTTTATGTGTCGGGGGGCTAGGTTCAGTCTGTTATATCTGGAGTATTTCTCCTGTCTTATCCGGTGTCCTGTGTGAATGTAAGTATGCTCTCTCTAATTCTCTCTTTTGCTCTTTCTTTCTTTCTTTCTTTCTTTCTCTCCCTCGGAGGACCTGAGCCCTAGGACCATGCCTCAGGACTACCTGACATGATGACTCTTTGTTGTCCTCAGTCTACCTGGCCGTGCTGCTGCTCTAGTTTCAACTGTTCTGCCTGAGGCTATGGAACCCTGACCTGTTCACCGGACGTGCTCCCTGTCCCAGACCTGCTGTTTTCAACTCTCTACAGACAGCAGGAGCGGTAGAATGATCGTCTTTGAAAAGCCAACTGACATTTACTCATGAGGTGCTGACCTGTTGCATTCTCGACAACCACTGTGATTATTATTATTTGACCCTGCTGGTCATCTATGAACATTTGAACATCTTTGCCATGTTCCGTTATAATCTCCACCCGGCACAGCCAGAAGAGGACTGGCCAACCCCTCATAGCCTCGTTCCTCTCTAGGTTTCTTCCTAGGTTCTGGCCTTTCTAGGGAGTTTTTCCTAGCCACCGTGCTTCTACACCTGCATTGCTTGTTGTTTGGGGTTTTAGGCTGTGTTTCTGTACAGCACTTTGATTGATTGGTTACTACATGATTCCATATGTGTTATTTCATAGTTTTGATGTCTTCATTATTATTCTACAATTGAGAAAATAGTGAGAGAAAAAAATATTTGACCGGTTAGTGTATATTATATATATATCTTTCCGTATTATCTCCTACCTGTTGTGAGATGACGTAGCCGATGACAATGTCTCCCTGTGGTACACTCCAGATGATGAGGGCGGAGTCTGATCTCAGCTGACTTACCGATACGTTGACTGGAGCCACTGGCACTGCTGTTACAAGACAGAAATAACTTACATATTACACACCTTTTACCACGCCATTGTTGAATACTCATTTCCGATTGGCTTGAAGGGCATTCTAGAGTGTGCATAATTACATCATTAAAAACATCCCAGGTCAAATGTCACTCCTGACCAATCACAAAGCAGGACCCATCAGGACGTCCTGAATATTCAACAGTCTGTAGGCTCGGCCCTAATATATGTCCTCTCTGTCACCTCCGGCCAACATGGCAGGTAGTCTAGTGGTTAGAGTGTTGGGCCAGTAAACTAAAGGTTGCTGGATTGACTCCCCGAGCTGACAAGGTCAAAATCTGTAGTTCTGCCCCTGAACAAGGCAGTTAACCCACTGTTCCTAGGCTGTCGTTGTAAATAAGAATTTGTTCTTAACTGACCTGTCTAGTTAAATAAAGGTTAAATAAAAAAAGAAAGTAAAATAGCACAAGACAATGCCTAAGGGTCAGTATGTCCTTCCCACTCTGAGGGGCCACAATGTCTCTGTTACAGTATCCAGAGGACTGACTATATCTCTGTTACAGTATCTAGAGGACTGACCATATCTCTGTTACAGTATCTAGAGGACTGACTATATCTCTGTTACAGTATCCAGAGGACTGACTATATCTCTGTTACAGTATCCAGAGGACTGACTATATCTCTGTTACAGTATCTAGAGGACTGACTATATCTCTGTTACAGTATCCAGAGGACTGACTATATCTCTGTTACAGTATCCAGAGGACTGACTATTGAATGTGTCTCTGTTACAGTATCCAGAGGACTGACTATATCTCTGTTACAGTATCCAGAGGACTGACTATATCTCTGTTACAGTATCCAGAGGACTGACTATATCTCTGTTACAGTATCCAGAGGACTGACTATATCTCTGTTACAGTATCCAGAGGACTGACTATATCTCTGTTACAGTATCCAGAGGACTGACTATATCTCTGTTACAGTATCCAGAGGACTGACTATATCTCTGTTACAGTATCCAGAGGACTGACTATATCTCTGTTACAGTATCCAGAGGACTGACTATTGAATGTGTCTCTGTTACAGTATCCAGAGGACTGACTATATCTCTGTTACAGTATCCAGAGGACTGACTATTGAATGTGTCTCTGTTACAGTATCCAGAGGACTGACTATATCTCTGTTACAGTATCCAGAGGACTGACTATTGAATGTGTCTCTGTTACAGTATCCAGAGGACTGACTATTGAATGTGTCTCTGTTACAGTATCCAGAGGACTGACTATATCTCTGTTACAGTATCCAGAGGACTGACTATATCTCTGTTACAGTATCCAGAGGACTGACTATATCTCTGTTACAGTATCCAGAGGACTGACTATTGAATGTGTCTCTGTTACAGTATCCAGAGGACTGACTATATCTCTGTTACAGTATCCAGAGGACTGACTATTGAATGTGTCTCTGTTACAGTATCCAGAGGACTGACTATATCTCTGTTACAGTATCCAGAGGACTGACTATTGAATGTGTCTCTGTTACAGTATCCAGAGGACTGACTATATCTCTGTTACAGTATCCAGAGGACTGACTATATCTCTGTTACAGTATCCAGAGGACTGACTATATCTCTGTTACAGTATCCAGAGGACTGACTATATCTCTGTTACAGTATCCAGAGGACTGACTATATCTCTGTTACAGTATCCAGAGGACTGACTATATCTCTGTTACAGTATCCAGAGGACTGACTATTGAATGTGTCTCTGTTACAGTATCCAGAGGACTGACTATATCTCTGTTACAGTATCCAGAGGACTGACTATTGAATGTGTCTCTGTTACAGTATCCAGAGTACTGACTATTGAATGTGTCTCTGTTACAGTATCCAGAGTACTGACTATTGAATGTGTCTCTGTTACAGTATCCAGAGTACTGACTATTGAATGTGTCTCTGTTACAGTATCCAGAGTACTGACTATTGAATGTGTCTCTGTTACAGTATCCAGAGGACTGACTATTGAATGTGTCTCTGTTACAGTATCCAGAGGACTGACTATTGAATGTGTCTCTGTTACAGTATCCAGAGTACTGACTATTGAATGTGTCTCTGTTACAGTATCCAGAGGACTGACTATTGAATGTGTCTCTGTTACAGTATCCAGAGTACTGACTATTGAATGTGTCTCTGTTACAGTATCCAGAGGACTGACTATTGAATGTGTCTCTGTTACAGTATCCAGAGGACTGACTATTGAATGTGTCTCTGTTACAGTATCCAGAGGACTGACTATATCTCTGTTACAGTATCCAGAGGACTGACTATTGAATGTGTCTCTGTTACAGTATCCAGAGTACTGACTATTGAATGTGTCTCTGTTACAGTATCCAGAGGACTGACTATTGAATGTGTCTCTGTTACAGTATCCAGAGGACTGACTATTGAATGTGTCTCTGTTACAGTATCCAGAGGACTGACTATATCTCTGTTACAGTATCCAGAGGACTGACTATATCTCTGTTACAGTATCCAGAGGACTGACTATTGAATGTGTCTCTGTTACAGTATCCAGAGGACTGACTATTGAATGTGTCTCTGTTACAATATCCAGAGGACTGACTATTGAATGTGTCTCTGTTACAATATCCAGAGGACTGACTATATCTCTGTTACAGTATCCAGAGGACTGACTATATCTCTGTTACAGTATCCAGAGGACTGACTATTGAATGTGTCTCTGTTACAGTATCCAGAGGACTGACTATTGAATGTGTCTCTGTTACAGTATCCAGAGGACTGACTATTTTTTAAATATTTTTTTTTTATTTCACCTTTATTTAACCAGGTAGGCAAGTTGAGAACAAGTTCTCATTTACAATTGCGACCTGGCCAAGATAAAGCAAAGCAGTTCGACAGATACAACGACACAGAGTTACACATGGAGTAAAACAAACATACAGTCAATAATACAGTATAAACAAGTCTATATACAATGTGAGCATATGAGGTCAGAAGGGAGGTAAAGGCAAAAAAGGCCATGGTGGCAAAGTAAATACAATATAGCAAGTAAAACACTGGAATGGTAGTTTTGCAATGGAAGAATGTGCAAAGTAGAAATAAAAATAATGGGGTGCAAAGGAGCAAAATAAATAAATAAATACAAATTAAATACAGTTGGGAAAGAGGTAGTTGTTTGGGCTAAATTATATTGAATGTGACAGAATAATACTATAGCATCTATCTGAAATGTGATCACTGAGGATGACTCTGATGCTATCTTTATGGATGTATGATCTCCGTGGTAACTGTTCATTGAGGATGACTCTGATGCTATCTTTATGGATGTATGATCTCCATGGTAACTGTTCACTGAGGATGACTCTGATGCTATCTTTATGGATGTATGATCTCCGTGGTAACTGTTCATTGAGGATGACTCTGATGCTATCTTTATGGATGTATGATCTCCATGGTAACTGTTCACTGAGGATGACTCTGATGCTATCTTTATGGATGTATGATCTCCGTGGTAACTGTTCATTGAGGATGACTCTGATGCTATCTTTATGGATGTATGATCTCCGTGGTAACTGTTCACTGAGGATAACTCTGATGCTATCTTTATGGATGTATGATCTCTGTACAGAGTGAACTCTGAATCACTCTGCAACAGGTTTTTTTTGTGTTGTGTGTCTTATTTACAATCCTTTAGATGCTGTGACACCCTGTGAAGATTGGGCTCGAGTGTTTAGGTTAGTGTAACCTTGGTATTGTTGGATTGGTCAGGCAGAACCCTTTTTTGGTTCCGGATAGAACTGGGCGGCAGGGAGCTTAGCAGTTAAGTGCATTGGGCCAGTAACCCGAAAGGTCGCAAGGCACTTAAACCCTAATTGCTCCTGTAAGTCCCTCTGGATAATAGCGTAATGTCAAAAATGGTGGTTGGTTTTGGGTTGAGAAGGTCACACCTTCAGATGATATAAATGGAATTAAATGCCTTGGCTCTCTCTCTCTCTCTCTCTCTCTCTTACCTTGTATCCAGTCCATGGAGGAAGGTTGAATGATTAATTCTCATTTCCTAGAGCTTCTTGCCTCTGGCCTAGTAAACATCTTTTTGTTCATGGTTTGTCCTGTAACCTGAGGATCTATATGCCTAGAAGCTTTATTAATGTCAGTATTGTAACTTAAACTTTACGCCTTGTACGTGAATCCTTTCATTTGACAAAGTTAATTTGCTTCTCAACACCATTTTTCGATCTTAGTCAGCTAAACGCATAATACTTGATTGTACATTGTTTCAGTAGAATGTTAAACGGAGTCAGATATTCAGTTTAATAGACTTTGATCATATTAATTGCTTAGTCTCACTATGGGAGTAAATTTTCCCCCAGTACTTTCCCTCCTGAAACAGATGATCAATCATACAAAGTCACGTACAGTGGAAAGAGAGAGAGAGAGAGAGAGAGAGAGAGAGAGAGAGAGAGAGAGAGAGAGAGAGAGAGAGAGAGAGAGAGAGAGACTTTATGGAACAAAAAGCCTTCACTATATCATCCTGGAATATCCAAGGCCTGAGGTCATCTTCCTTTGGCCTACAGAGCAGGAACCCGGACTTCACCAAAGAAATCGGTTATACAGACATTGTCATCCTGCAAGAAACCTGGTATAGAGGAGACGGACCCACTGGTTGCCCTCTAGGTTACAGAGAGCTGGTAGTCCCATCCACCAAACTACCAGGTGTGAAACAGGGAAGGGACTCAGGGGGTATGCTAATTTGGTATAGAGCAGACCTAACTCACTCCATTAAATTAATCAAAACAGGAACATTTTACATTTGGCTAGAAATTCAAAAGGAAATTATCCTAACAGAGAAAAATGTCCTCCTGTGTGCTACCTATTTTCCCCCACTAGAATCCCCATACCTTAATGAAGACAGCTTCTCCATCCTGGAGGGGGAAATCAATCATTTCCAGGCCCAGGGACATGTACTAGTCTGTGGCGAGACTAAACTGGACAAGAACCTGACACCCTCAGCACACAGGTGGACAAACACCTGCCTGCAGGTGACAGCATTCCCTCCCCCGTATGCCCCCCTAGGCACAACTATGACAACATAACCAACAAAAACAGGTCACAACTCCTGCAGCTCTGTCGCCCGCTGGGTATGTACATAGTCAATGGTAGGCTTCGAGGGGACTCCTATGGTAGGTACACCTACAGCTAATCTCTTGGCAGTAGTACTGTAGACTACTTTATCACTGACCTCAACCCAGAGTCTCTCAGAGCGTTCACAGTCAGCCCACTGACACCCCTATCAGACCACAGCAAAATCACAGTCTACTTAAACAGAGCAATACTCAATCATGAGGCATCAAAGCCAAAGGAACTGAGTAACATTAAGAAATGCTATAGATGGAAGGAATGCAGTTTGGAAACCTACCAAAAAACAATTAGGCAACAACAAATTCAATCCCTTTTAGACAATTTCCTGGGTAAAACGTTCCACTGTAATAGTGAAGGTGTAAACTTGGCAGTAGAAAATCTTAACAGTATATTTGACCTCTCAGCTTCCCTATCAAATCTAAAAATCTCAAATAGAAAACCGAAGAAAAGGAACAACAATGACAAATGGTTTGATGAAGAATGCAAAAATCTAATAAAGAAATTGAGAAACCTGTCCAACCAAAAACACAGAAACCCAGAAAACCTGAGTCTACGCCTTCACTATGGTGAATCACTAAAACAATACAGAAATACACTACGGAAACAGAAGGAACAGCACGTCAGAAATCAGCTCAATGTAATTGAAGAATATATAGAATGTAACCACTTCTGGGAAAATTGGAAGACACTAAACAAACACCAACACGAAGAATGATCTATCCAAAATGGAGATGTATGCGTAAACCACTTCTCCAATCCTTTTGGCTCTATAACAAAAGAATAAAGAGAAAAACATATACATGATCAAATACAGATCTTAGAATCAACTATTAAAGACCAGAACCCACTGGATTCTCCAATTACATTGAATGAGTTACAGGACAAAATAAAAACCCTCCAACCCAAAAAGGCCTGTGGTGTTGATGGTATCCTCAATGAAATGATCAAATGTACAGACAACAAATTCCAATTGGCTATACTAAAACTCTTTAACATCATCCTTGGCTCTGGCATCTTCCCCAATATTTGGAACCAAGGACTGATCACCCCAATCCACAAAAGTGGAGACAAATTTGACCCCAATAACTACCGTGGAATATGCGTCAACAGTAACCTTGGGAAAATCCTCTGCATTATCATTAACAGCAGACTCATACATTTCCTCAATGAAAACAATGTACTGAGCAAATGTCAAATTGGCTTAATACCAAATTACCGTACAACAGACCATGTATTCACCCTGCACACCCTAATTGACAACCAAACAAACCAAAACAAAGGAAAAGTCTTCTCATGCTTTGTTGATTTCAAACAAGCCTTCGACTCAATTTGGCATGATGGTCTGCTATACAAACTGATGGAAAGTGGTGTTGGGGGTAAAACATACCACATTATCAAATCCATGTACACAAACAACTAAGTGTTCGGTTAAAATTGGCAAAAAAACACACGTTTCTTCCCCATGTCTGTGGGGTGAGACAGGGATGCAGCTTAAGCCCCAGCCTCTTCAACATATATATCAACGAATTGGCGAGGGCACTAGAAAAGTCTGCAGCACCCGGCCTCCCCTGCTAGAATCCGAAGTTAAATGTCTGCTGTTTGCTGATGATCTGGTGCTTCTGTCACCAACCAAGGAGGGCCTACAGCAGCACCTAGATCTTATGCACAGATTCTGTCAGACCTGGGCCCTGACAGTAAATCTCAGTAAGACCAAAATAATGGTGTTCCAAAAAAGGTCCAGTCACCAGGACCACAAATACAAATTCTATCTAGACACTGTTGCCCTAGAGCACACAAAAAACTATACATACCTTGGCCTAAACATCAGCGCAACAGGTAACTTCCACAAAGCTGCGAATGATCTGAGAGACAAGGCAAGAAGGGCATTCTATTCCATTAAAAGGAACATAATTTCAACATACCAATTAGGATTTGGCAAAAAATACTTGAATCAGTCATAGAGCCCATTGCCCTTTATAGTTGTGAGGTCTGGGGTCCGCTCACCAACCAAGACTTCACAAAATGGGACAAACACCAAATTGAGACTCTGCACGCAGAATTCTGCAAAAATATCCTCCGTGTACAACGTAGAACACCAAATAATGCATGCAGAGCAGAATTAGGCCGATACCCACTAATTATCAAAATCCAGAAAAGAGCCGTTCAATTCCACAACCACCTAAAAGGAAGCGATTCCCAAACCTTCCATATCAAAGTCCCAGGACAGCAGCACAATTAGACCCAACCAAATCATGAGAAAACAAAAAGATAATTACTTGACACATTGGAAAAACTAACAAAAAAAAAACAGAGCAAACTAGAATGCTATTTGGCCCTACACAGAGAGTACACAGTGGCAGAATACCTGAACACTGTGACTGACCCAAACTTAAGGAAAGCTTTGACTATGTACAGACTCAGTGAGCATAGCCTTGCTATTGAGAAACACCGCCGTAGGCAGACATGGCTCTCAAGAGAAGACAGGCTATGTGCACACTGCCCACAAAATGAGGTGGAAACTGAGCTGCACTTCCTAACCTGCTGCCCAATGTATGACCATATTAGAGAGACATATTTCCCTCAGATTACACAGACCCACAAAGAATTCGAAAACAAATCCAATTTTGATAAACTCCCATATCTACTCGGTGAAATACCACAGTGTGACATCACAGCAGCAAGATTTGTGACCTGTTGCCACGAGAAAAGGGCAACCAGTGAAGAACAAACACCATTGTAAATACAACCCATATTTATGCTTATTTATTTTCCCTTGTGTACTTG
>NC_056439.1:49588858-49593858 GCF_018296145.1 Oncorhynchus tshawytscha | reverse complement strand
CCTGGAGGGGAAAAGCATTGCTGTTACAGGAATGTTGGTTTCCACCCGCACTTGAAGGACTCACGGTTATGAATCGATCCCGGTCAGTGGTCCACTATGGGGACAAACAGCTCGATATCCGACGGTGAACGATGTTCACATCCACGATGTTGCTTCTATAAGCCGACTCAAACAGCTGTTGCTATTTTTTGAGAGGATGTAAATGGAAGGAAAAGAGGAGAGTGGGAAGAGAGAGGAGGAGAGAAACAGAGACAGCTGTTGCTCCCGTTGGGCGTTTCAGATCTACGGCCAGCGCCCACTAGCCTGTACACGTTCACCAGTTCACAGACAGAAAGGAGGGGAGAGGTAAAGGAATAAAGAAGAGGAAGGGAGGAGGAGGAGATGTCTTGTCGTCTGTCGCCAGGGTTTGGCAGTTTACCGTTCAGCCTGCATAGCACGAGAGGATCCGAGGCATCCTACTGACAGCGTGTTCTTCTGCGAGTCCCAGGAGACACCCTGGCACGCGAATATTTATTTTATCTACTGCCCGGTTTGTTGAATCTTGCACGCACAATGGTAAATCTCTCTCTCTCACTCTCTCTCATGAATCAGACCTGATTCCTCTGCAGAGAGTGAGCAGGCGTGTGGATGATGGACCCAGAGCCACATATAAATATATCTATATGGTTTTGGAATGGCCTATTTTGTCAGATCACATGAGTAAAAAAATATAATATACTAATCATTGACGTGTGTGTGTGTGTGTGTGTGTGTGTGTGTGTGTGTGTGTGTGTGTGTGTGTGTGTGTGTGTGTGTGTGTGTGTGTGTGTGTGTGTGTGTGTGTGTGTGGAGAGCACAATAAACTTTGTCTCGGACTGTTTGATATCTGCATGTCTCAAAGGTCACTTAGTGGAGCAAGAGAGAGACCTTCGTCCATGGCTTATGTTTAGCGTTGCTGTGTGTGTCAGAGCAGAGAGAGGGAGAGAGGGAGAGAGAGAGAGAGACAGAGAGAGAGAGAGAGAGAGAGAGAGAGAGAGAGAGAGAGAGAGAGAGAGAGAGAGAGAGAGAGAGAGAGAGAGAGAAAGAGAGAGAGAGAGAGAGAGAGAGAGAGAGAGAGAGAGAGAGAGAGAGAGAGAGAGAGAGAGAGAGAGAGAGAGAGAGAGAGAGAGAGAGAGAGAGAGAGAGAGAGAGAGAGAGAGAGAGAGAGAGAGAGAGAGAGAGAGAGAGAGAGAGAGAGAGACAGAGAGAGAGAGAGACAGAGAGAGAGACAGAGAGAGAGAGAGACAGAGAGAGAGAACAAAAGAGACAGCCTGACAAGCATTTAGAACACAGGAATATCTATTTTTCTTCTGACCTACAGCGTTCTTTAACAATGGAGAAAAGGGACTTCAGTGAGATCTCCGACACGTGCAAGTGGGAGGTAAGAGATCTGGAGAGAAGTGGCACAGAGTGTTATGGTTATCCACAAGGGGCTCTGGTCAAAATGTAGGGTACCATTTTAGCCACAGATCGCTCTGTCTGGACTCCAACTCCCATGATGCTTCTGTGTCAGTCGCCAGATTACGAGCCATGGTTTCCTGTGTCGGAGAAGTCCAACCCCCTGACTCGTGACATCGACAAGTCCTCGCCCAATCATATTGTCCGTCTGCTGGCAGCCTGCGACGCACAGATGTTCCAAAAGGACACAGGAACCAGCTACCAGGTCAGGGGTCAGAGGTTAGAGGTCAGAGAGGGGTCAGGTAGATGAAAGGTCTGGGAAAGAACAGTCATCCACCCTTGACATACATTTTTGGACCTTTGCAACACACTCACCTTGATAGACACATCACACCATTTTGGGATTGGGGAAGAATTCAATGTTCTTGGTCAGTGACAGTGGTTTGTGTGTGTGTGTGTGTGTGTGTGTGTGTGTGTGTGTGTGTGTGTGTGTGTGTGTGTGTGTGTGTGTGTGTTTCAGAGGCTGTTCAGTGACAGTGTGGTGTTGACCATGCTGGAGGTGGCCAGGACGGTGGAGCAAATTCTCAGGGTGAAACATTCTTCTCTGTAAAGACACATTCTATACACGTATAGACACATTCTATACACGTACAGACACATTCTATACACATACAGATACATTCTATACACATACAGATACATTCTATACACATACAGACATTCTATACACATATAGATACATTCTATACACATATAGACACATTCTATACACATATAGACACATTCTATACACATACAGATACATTCTATACACATACAGACATACAGATACATTCTATACACATACAGACATTCTATACACATACAGACACACTCTATACACATACAGATACATTCTATACACATACAGACACATTCTATACATGTAGAAACACATTCTATACACATACAGATACATTCTACACATACAGACATTCTATACACATACAGACACATTCTATACACATACAGACACATTCTATACACATATAGACACATTCTATGCATGTAGAAACACATTCTATACACATACAAACACATTCTATACACATACAGACACATTCTATATACATACAGACACATTCTATACACATACAGACACATTCTATATACATACAGACACATTCTATACACATATAGACACATTCTATACACATACAGACACATTCTATACACATACAAACACATTCTATACACATACAGACACATTCTATATACATACAGACACATTCTATACACATACAGACACATTCTATACACATATAGACACATTCTATACATGTAGAAACACATTCTATACACATATAGACACATTCTATACACATATAGACACATTCTATACACATACAGACACATTCTATATACATACAGACACATTCTATACACATACAGACACATTCTATATACATACAGACACATTCTATACACATATAGACACATTCTATACATGTAGAAACACATTCTATACACATACAGACACATTCTATACACATACAGATACATTCTATACACATACAGATACATTCTATACACATACAGACACATTCTATACACGTACAGACACATTCTATACACATACAGATACATTCTATACACATACAGATACATTCTATACACATACAGATACATTCTATACACATACAGACATTCTATACACATACAGACACACTCTATACACATACAGATACATTCTATACACATACAGACACATTCTATACATGTAGAAACACATTCTATACACATACAGATACATTCTATACACATACAGACATTCTATACACATACAGACACATTCTATACACATACAGACACATTCTATACACATATAGACACATTCTATACATGTAGAAACACATTCTATACACATACAAACACATTCTATACACATACAGACACATTCTATATACATACAGACACATTCTATACACATACAGACACATTCTATATATAGATACAGACACATTCTATACACATATAGACACATTCTATACATGTAGAAACACATTCTATACACATATAGACACATTCTATACACATACAGACACATTCTATATACATACAGACACATTCTATACACATATAGACACATTCTATATACATACAGACACATTCTATACACATACAAACACATTCTATACACATACAGACACATTCTATATACATACAGACACATTCTATACACATACAGACACATTCTATACACATACAGACACATTCTATACACATATAGACACATTCTATATACATACAGACACATTCTATACACATACAGACACATTCTATATACATACAGACACATTCTATACACATATAGACACATTCTATACACATATAGACACATTCTATACACATACAAACACATTCTATACACATACAGACACATTCTATATACATACAGACACATTCTATACACATACAGACACATTCTATATACATACAGACACATTCTATACACATATAGACACATTCTATATACATACAGACACATTCTATACACATACAAACACATTCTATACACATACAGACACATTCTATACACATACAGACACATTCTATACACATATAGACACATTCTATATACATACAGACACATTCTATACACATACAGACACATTCTATATACATACAGACACATTCTATACACATATAGACACATTCTATACACATATAGACACATTCTATACACATACAAACACATTCTATACACATACAGACACATTCTATACACATATAGACACATTCTATACACATACAAACACATTCTATACACATATAGACACATTCTATACACATACAAACACATTCTATACACATATAGACACATTCTATATACATACAGACACATTCTATACACATACAGACGCATTCTATACATGTAGAAACACATTCTATACACATACAAACACATTCTATACACATATAGACACATTCTATATACATACAGACACATTCTATACACATACAGACACATTCTATATACATACAGACACATTCTATACACATATAGACACATTCTATACACATACAAACACATTCTATACACATACAGACACATTCTATATACATACAGACACATTCTATACACATATAGACACATTCTATACACATACAAACACATTCTATACACATACAGACACATTCTATACACATATAGACACATTCTATACACATACAAACACATTCTATACACATATAGACACATTCTATACATGTAGAAACACATTCTATACACATACAGACACATTCTATACACATACAGACACATTCTATACACATACAGACACATTCTATACACATACAGACACATTCTATACACATACAGACACATTCTATAGACATACAGACACATTCTATACACATACAGACACATTCTATACACATACAGATACATTCTATACACATACAGACACATTCTATACACATACAAACACATTCTATACACATACAGACACATTCTATACACATACAGACACATTCTATACACATACAGACACATTCTATACACATACAGACACATTCTATACACATACAGACACATTCTATAC